>NC_048228.1:64565366-64718638 GCF_002007445.2 Ailuropoda melanoleuca | reverse complement strand
CGCTCCCGGAGCTCCCTTCTCAGCCTGCCGTCTCAAGCGTGCGGTCCGAGGTCTGACCGCTCCCCCTTGCAGGTGGCTACCGCTTCCCGGCGCCCTGACACGGCGGCTCCCTCCCCCTTCTGTTTAGCTTCCGATATCTGTGCTCGGTTTCACGGCTCCCCGCTTCGTACCTCGGTACTCAGCGCTGGAGATGTTCATTTGTAGAGATCCAGATGTATCTTCCTGCGTCTCAGGCTGATTCCGTGGATATTCCTGCTGGTCTGGTACCTATCCAGCTCAACTCAGGGGACCGGCTGAAAAAGGTGTCCCCTACTCCTCCGCCATCTTAACCTCCTGCAACTTCCTTTTTAAAGGGCAGCAAAGCTGCAGTCTTTTCCCCAGTAACTCTGTCACACTGTGCTGAATCTCATAATGGACCAGGGACATTTTAGTCCTTTGCATAGATGTGACAGATGAAGTTACAGGATGCTATACAATGCTCCGGGGAAATAATTTGTTAAACAAAATATTGACTACTCTGTTCACACCCTTGGTGGATGGATGCTACATATACTGTGGGCTCCAGAGAGAAAAAACCCGTGGTACAATGAGAGAGAAAGAGTAACCATAATCGCAGGAGAGACTACTTGAAACAATAACATTAACATCAACATTGGCAATATAGATTCTCAAGATGAGCGGTTGCCTAGACAACTCATGGATAGGTAAAAGATGAAAACAAAACACAAGCAAACAGTAAAACTCCAAACCTTTCATTTGATTTTGGAAAAATAATGCTTGTGAAAAAAGTAATTTCAATAAATTGTTAAGATTGAAAACAAGGTTATTAGGAGGTAAAAGAACTTTTTACCTCCTAATGGTCTTAATACTAAATCATATTGTATTCAGAGGAAGGAGATCATGGTAGCATGAAGTACAGGCAATGGGAGGTTTTGTTTTGCTTTCAATAAGGGAGTGGTCCTTACAAAATTATCAGATGAGAAGGTGGGACCTACATGCATAACAAGACTGATAATATAGGAGAGAGAAGAGATCACATACTGGATTATAGGATATTTGTAAAAATCATATTTCCCTGGCCTACTCTGTCAGCTTTTCCTTCTGTAATGAATCCTGTTCACTCCCTCCATTGAAATTCATCCAATCACTTATTCAGTGATGGATATGCACATTCCCTATAAGCCCAGTATGGTTTGGGGTTCTGTAATCTGTGTAGTTACACAATATTATCAGATTCAAAATGGTTAATATAATTTTAAGAAATATTATTAACATTGGAATGGTCTCAAAAATCTTGCTTTTTGGATTCTGGTCTATTTTTTTCCTTTTAGAATTGATATTTATTACCCATTATTAAAAATAAGTTATATTAACTTTATGAGTCATTTCTATTATTGGTAATCCATACTTTAATATAACACAGCTACCATTTAATGAGTGTTTACTATTTCTGGGCAAATATTGATTCAGTCATCACAGTAACTATATTAGTCAGGCTTAGTCCCATTCCCCATATTTGAAGAAATTGATGCATGGAAAAGTTAGCTAATTTTCCCAAGGTAACATATTTTATAAAAAGTGAGGCTCAGATAGGAGCTAAGCAGTTTGGTTTCTAGGGTCTTCACTTATACTTTCTATAATGTGCTGTGCATATTAGGACTCAATTTACACATTTCCAAGAGAAAGTTTGGGAGTGGTGTTCCCTCCTGTTTATTGTCTTTCCATGACTTTGCAACATAGAGAATTTACAAGAACCTAACATAAATGAACTAAATATAAAGTGTGTGAGAGAGTGTGTGTTTTTGTTCCTTTTCACCCCTCCAGTGAACCTCAAGTTCAGGCATTAATTCCAGAAATAAAAATTGCACCACACTTTAATATTCTCAGGTAACTGAACTATGAACTATCTGAAATAGTCAAGATATTACAAGATAGACTTATAAAGAACATGCCAGCCAATTCTTGACATATATAATGTTAGGGACCTTAGTACAACTATGTCTCAGCAGTAGCTGAAAGGTTAATGGAATTGGGATTTGTGTAGACATGACTGATTTTCCTCCTGCAGGAACGAAAGGAGGAGGGAAAGAAGCTGATTTGGACAAAGACCTTTAAGGTCATTCACATCTGCATCTTCCTTTCTTAAGGGCAGCAAAGCACCAATCTCTTCTGCACTAAATCACTCTAATCTCTTAGAGAAATCCAAAGCTTGTCAGAGAAAACATTGTTCATCCAAGAATAAGCTAAGAGACTAGATAAAATAGTCACTGTGAGAAGAGCAAAAAGCAACACTGTGCATCAAAGTCTGAGTAGCATTTCTGTTGTCAGTGTCTTCCTGGTGGAAACCCTTCATATTTGAAGGCACCTGTTCTAGCTCTTGAATATCACAGAAGGAAGATTTTTAGAGTACACTTCTTACCCCTATAAAAAGTAGTTAAAACTCTATTTTAAAGAGTGTTGAGATGACATGCTAGATCAGTTGCTACTAAGAAAAGTTACTTCTTTTTTCCCTATACACTAAAGAAACTGTTGGGGTGTTGTTTGTTTGTTTTTTAAACTTTGCTTTAAGAAACCTTTGTTCTGACTTTTGGCTCTTTGTTGAGGTGTAGCTGTTCCCTCATGGTTTGGCATGTCCTTACATGTCCTTACATGTGGCCATCACATCTAATCAACCCAGATTTCAAACCATTCATTCAGCACTATTTAAAACAAAACAAAGAAGCAACTGTTTTAGGGTCACATGCATATTAAGTATGGAGAATTATTTTAATATAGTCTCTTATATCATAATAGGTGATTTTATTGTCTTTTGAAGTTAAAAATTGTGCAAAGGAACAAAAAGGTTGCAAATCAGTAATTTGGTGTTCTAGTTTTGCATTGTCATGAATTTCAAGATCATTTTATTTAAAAACATTTTATGTAGAAATCCTTTAAGTGCTCCTTCCATTTTGTCACTGGTCAACTTCATTAATTTATCACCTTGTGTATATAAAATCTCACCTCTTAGGAACAGGTTTGCCCAAAATAATTTCTATACTTACATAACTAAAATATATTACCTATGACAAACAAAGATATTTACAGACTGAAATAAAATAAACGGATATTGATATTGAGTGCCATCTTGAGTGCAGTCTGTTTTGCCAAAGATTTTAAAGATAAGAAAATAAACAAGAACTGCAGGTCTGCTGGCTATGTCCTGAATTTTGACTTATTGTCTTCACCTGAGATTTCCCTCATACCTTTCTGTGAAGAATGAAAAATGGAGCCAGAAAATATTGTTTCTTTATTTTTGTTGCAGTTAATATTTGCTCTGCTAAGAAGACCATAGTTATTTAATGTGTTCACAGTAGAAAAGGAAAAAGCAGAAAAATAAATTTATACTATTGACATGTGAATGCAGTCTGCATCTATAAAGCCAGATAGAGCTAAACTAGTGAGCATAAGATCAAGGAACATGAGGTCACATAGCCCAACCCCTTAGTTAAAGCCCAAGAAACTGAGGCACACACAAGTGAGGTGCCTGGCTAGTGTTGTAAACCAGAGATTAGCAAACATTTTTTTTGCAAAAGGCCAGATAGTATTGTAGACGTTATGAGCCATACAATTTATGTTGTAAGTACTCAACTCTGCTGTTGTAGCCTAGAAGCAGCCATGGAAATTATAAAAACAAATGAGAGTGTGTTCTTTTCTAATGAAAATTTATAATCAGTGAACCAGATTTGGCCCATGGACCATAGTTTTCTTCTGCTCCAAATTATTATACTATTAAATTCTTAAAGTAAGGGACAAATTCTTAAAAGTCAACTCAAAGGGTTGTGTCTACTCTGAAACATTGCTCTTTTAACTTGAATTTATACTAGACATTGATAACATGAGAAAATTATTCTTTCAATGAATGATCCTAAAGATAAAATATTTAGTGATGTGTAGATACTAATAAAACTCATTTGGTATGCAGAGACTGGATATTAGGAAAGAAAATAAGATAATCTTGAAAGATTATTAGATTTCTTCCCCAATAAGAGATTCCGTAGGCTACATTCCAACTTGATGGGTATGATTCCAACTGATGCCTCAAAATAGTACCTTCTTTACATTTTCAGAGTCACTGCTGAAAGATGGTAATTGCAAGAATTAAATCTGTGAACTTCACTGACATTTTCTTCTACAAAGGAAACAATAATAATTTGCTATCTCTAGAGACACTGTACATAGGACACAGTAGACTTGAGTGTGCTAGGCCAAGTTTTCCAAGACATTATATGTTTGTTTTCCTTTCTGGACATAAAAAATTGTAAATTTGTTCTCAACTACTATTGGTTTCCTGTTATAGCTATTTGGGCCAATGAAAAGTTTAACACGAGCACAGATCAATGAAGGCTCAAGTAATCCATAATAGTTTGTATTGTCAATTATGATATCCCTCTACTTAAAAGCTGTTTAATGAGGAGTAGTATTACCAATAAATAATTGTTAGGATCACATGAATTTACTCTTTAGTAGCTAGAATACAGAATATGATATTATGAAATGCCACATTCATCTATGACAAAACAGTGCTATTTTTCATTAAATTTGATATTTGAAAAGAACTTACTATGAGTTAAGCAATGAGGTAATTGTTGAAAAATCAATGACATATTAGGCAGACAATGTGCCTTCATCCATGGACCTTTAACTGGAAAAGTTTTTCGTTAACCACCATATTAATAGAATGATTGTAAGTTATGATAAATGCCCTAAAGTTAAAAAAGATGTTTGGAAGTAGTTTCTATGACTAAGAGTACTTAATCTTTGAAAGATAAAATTATTGTAGTCCTTCTAATAGTGAGGAAAAGAAAATTATAAGCAAAGAAAATAGAAGAACTAAAGTCCATATACAGAATCCTTAAGAACATACCCTGTCATGTTTAAGAGCCAAAATGAAGTGAGCTGTGCCTGAAAATTAAGGCATAAAGGAAATGAGTTTGGGGGGCTAACTAAAGATTTGGTAAATCATTCTGTCTTGTAAGTCATGTTAAGGGACATTTTAGGAACACATATGCTATTACGGAAGAAATGAATTGTGAGTACGGGAGAAAGAAGGAACCATAATAAATATTTGGCAACAGCTTGCAAGACCCTGGGTAAGAGATGAATAGACTTGAGTTATGTTATTTGGAAACATCATCAATAGAACTTGCTGATGAATTGAATGTGGAAGTTAACAGAGAGGAATCAGGATTATCAGGTTTTAGATTTGAGAGGTGAAGTCTATTGACTGGGATGAAGGTGAATGGAAGATAAAAGAGTATCGTTAAGCACTTCAGGTGATACAATTTGGAGATATCAAGTAAATTCAGAGCTCAGAGAAGAGGTATGGGGTTGGAGATTTGAGTCATCACTATTGTACGTGCTGCGAATTGATGTGAATTAGATCTCCCAAGAAAAAAGGAAAGAATAGGGAGCAGAATATTTCCTAAAGAACAGTTCAACAGTATTCAGAGTAGAAGGAGTCAGCAAGAAAATTGAAAAAAAAAAGTCACATAAGTATAAACTTCAAGAGAGAAAATAATATTCAATTGTGCTAAATGTCACCAGAAATTTGAAGGAATTGGAGGCAAGTAAGTGTCCATTGGATTCAGCAACAGATAGTTTATTGGTGATTTTTTTAAAATCATTTTAATTAAAGTAGTGTTGATAAAAGCCAGATTAAAGGTAATAGAAGAGAAGTTGGACATTCTTTGTTAAATATGGCAAATTGAATATACACATGTTGACTACTGAAAAAACCACTCAATAGGAGTAATGGATGTAAAAACCATCAACACCAAATAACAAAGTGAATAAGAGATTAAATAACGATAGAATAATGGTATAAATGAAAGCAGATTCTAAAAAGCATTAATTGTGGTAGCATACTAGGTAGTGTTAAAACTTTTACTGAGTGGCCTAGGTGAAAAATCTTTAGATATTTAAACATATTTATTTTTCTCTTTATCATTTATTTAAGCTTCATTTCCATAACTTAAATTCTCTTATTTCAGGATTAATGCCGCTCATTTTAATTCATACGACAGTGTCTAATAGTGATACTATGAACAAGAACACTTCATCAGTTTCTTTGCTTTCTATGTATAGACCATGTAAACTGCTGGATTTGGGGTTGTGAACTGAAACAACGCTTTAGGGTCCAAGCAGGACATAGGGTTCTGGTGAAGGGAGCCACCCCCCTCTTTTCTTGTATCTGGGGCAGGCATGAGTTAACTGTTTCTGTTGGTGCCAGACATAGTCGTGGCCCAGTGTTCCCAGGTCTTACTACACTAAAGAGAAACTGGAATCTATGTACTTTTAAATGAAAACCTATCAGCTAAATAAGAGTTTGGTTCTGCAAAAGACCCTTTGAAGAGGATGAAAGACAAGCCATAGACTGGGAGAAAATATTTGCAAACCACGTATAAGACAAAAGACTAGTATCTAGAGTATATAATAAACCCTAAAAACTCAATAGGAGCAACAAATCCAAATAAAAAATGGGCAAGATACATGAACAAACATTTTACTAGAGAATATACAAAAGGCAGATGAGAACATGAAAAGATGTTCAACATAATTAGCCAATAAGTAAATGCAAACTAAGAACATAATGAGATATCACTACTCACCTATCAGAATAGCTAAAATAATAATTAAAACATACTGATAACAACAAATGCTGGTGAGGATGCTGAGAAACATATTGTTGGTAGGAATATAAAATGGTGTATAGCCCATCTGGAGATCAGTTTGGCAGTTTCTTAAGAAAGTAAAAATGCAATCATCATATGACCCAGCAGTTACACTCCTGGGCAGTTATCTGAAAGAAATAAAATGCCACATTCATTCAAAAATCTGTGCACAAATATTCATAACAGTTTTATTCATAATAGCCCAAAACTGGAAACAAAGTCAATTATCTTTAAATGAGTCAGTGGTTAAGCTTGGTACATTCAGTCCATGGAAGACCACACAGTGATAAAAGGAACAAACTATTGATACACATTAAACTTCGGATGGCTTTCAAAGGAATTGTACTGAGATCTTCCTATGAAAAAGACAACTGGCTATCTCCTCACTTTGTGAAAAAGCCCTTTAAAAAACAAGCCCTATACCTGCACATAGAGATCCTGAGACCCTGATCTATGAGCCTACAAGAATCTCTAGATACTTGGGGAAAATCTTTAGTATGGAAGACCAAGAACAAAGCAAGCAAGACGAAACAACACAAACAACGATAGCTGGAACCAATTTAGTAATAACTATAATATATGTTATATATAATTAACAGTTACGTATAATATATGTGCATAAAACAGAAAATAATACTAATATAAAGGAACATTTAGAAAGCACCTAATAGCTCTTGAATTGAAATGTTAAAAAAATGAAAAAGTAAGAGAAGCATTGGTCTCAGTGCTGCATTGGAGTCAGCCCTACCAGCTCTGAGCGCCGCTCCTAAATCTTTGGGACATTTTGTGAGCTGTGGTTAAATGTTCATTTATAAACTTAAAGTTGAATAAATTATATTTAGAAAGGTAAAAGATATTCTAAACTCAGATCTTCTAATTATTTTATTACATTTGACTCTCGATGGTATTTAGATCAATTGCACTAGTAAATAGCAAATGCTGCTAATAATGAATTAAAGCGCATCCCTTTCCACATACCTATTCATTGATCTCAGGTTGGTGGCTGGAAATTGGCCATAGTGGGAATAATTATGTCACAGAAACTGGCAAACGGTATATATCTTGACATGATTTTATTGTTTCATAGAATGTCTACATTTTTGAAAAGATAGATAAAATGTTAAAAATGTAGATTACACTTAAAATTTGTCATGTTTTTACGTTATGAATAACATGAAAAATTGAGGAACTATTTTTTCCAGTATTTGAAAAGAATTTCCTAGTTCAACAAAAGCTCCTCATGTCATTGATGAATGAGTGAGGCTCCCAGCATATATCTTTACCGTTTAATTTTTGTTTTACTTATTAAAGTAAATGAATATATCAAATAACATTCATATCAGAACAATGTTTTATAAATTATAACCATAGATTTGATACAAATATAAGCTGCAAAAATCAGCTGAAGCATTCTGTGAGAATCTATTGCTATTTGGAATTCAAAATTAAGATATTTTATATTATTTGTAAGATGCGTACCACAAATTCTTTATATCGGTAAAAGTTATATCAAACATGCATGCACATCGACATGCATACATTTTGCCGTAGAGCTGGTTGTTAAATATTTACTGGCATGACCCGATTTGTAATGAAAAGGTTTCTAAAAAATTCCACAAAACAGAGTATGGGGAAGGTGGAGGAAAGAGAAGAGAGACAAAAACGTATGAAAAAATACAAGAAAAAAAGCTCAGCCCTGGAGATCTAATATCCAATCATAGGATTTATAGAAAAAGAAAAGGCAGAGGGGATAGATTATTTAAAAATAATAAGGCTATTTCTCAGAATTGAGTGGATCCATGTAGAATCCAATAAAATGAATTTTAAAAGGTACATATAAAAGTGCATAAACCAAGACATGTCAGAACGCCAAGATCAAAAGTAGTTCCTGAGGGCTTCCATTGAGAGCCAAGAATAACAAAAAGATCACAATATGAAGGAATCAAAATCAAAATCATATTAACTTAAGAGAAATGCAGGACTTGAGAATTAAAAAAATAATGCCTTTAAAATTCTGAGGGAATTTAGAATTGTACATTAGCTAAATTATCCATAGGTATAAAGGACTATGAAGGAATTACAGACGTGGCATTTCAAAACTTCCTCCTTTGTATGCTTTTCCCAGAAGTTCCTGGAGATACATATGCTCCATGAAAAGGAGGCGTGACTGTGACTTGGGAGAATAATACACACAGGAAGTAGCCGATCGGACAGAAAGATGGCAAAGGGATTTTCTTGAATAATGGAAACATAAGCCCCCAAATACATCTGTGAGACAGACCTCAGGAACCACTGATATTGTTTGGAGCAGGAAGGTTGATAACGTCAGGCCTCCTACTACCAGGAAATAAACCAGTCATATTTGTGCTTTTGATAATTTGGGGAAAGGTTTTATGATGGTGGAAAGTTGGGAGAAAACCTACCTGGAACACTTACACAGCTAAGTGAAAATATACTAAGCTTTTATGAACTAGAAAAATGCAAAGGATGGGGCGCCTGGGTAGCGCAGTCGTTAAGCGTCTGCCTTCGGCTCAGGGCGTGATCCCGGCGTTTCGGGATCGAGTCCCACATCGGGCTCCTCTGCTGGGAGCCTGCTTCTTCCTCCCCCACTCCCCTGCTGTGTTCCCTCTCTCGCTGGCTGTCTCTCTGTAACATAAATAAAAAATAAAATCTTTAAAAAAAAAAAAAAAAAAGAAAGAAAAATGCAAAGGAATACAAGAAAGAGAAGGCAATCAAAATACACTGCATGGCTGAGGTTAAAACTACAATATTTGGTAATAATAATGTTATAACCAAAGCGTGAATCCCTATCCACATTTAAGAATACAACATACAAGAAAGGTCATTTATTCACCCTGCCTGACATTTTCCCATTTTGATTTCAGAGCATTACTTTTCATTGTGTCTCTTCTGTAATCCCATCTCTTTTTATTAGTCCCTCCCTCCTATAATTCAGGCAGGAATATTGCAAGCATGGTCAAATGAGGGTGTGCACGCACACATACCTACACAATAAACATCTTTGCATGTACGTGTCTAAATTTTTCAGAGACAAATGATCCTTCCTGGCCCTTATCTAGAAATGGATTAAAATGTCATATAATTGTTCTTAATTACCTTAACAAGTTTCTAAAATTGTTGTAAGCTGGCCTTTGTTAGAAACATACTTTTAAATTCAATGTGGTCGGGTATATTTTCTCTAAATATTTTAAAGAGAACAATTTTAAACATCTAATGTACAGACTTGATCCACGGGAATCGTCCTGCTGATCAATGAAACGGATGTGTGATTGAAAAATAAACATTGACATCCTGGTTTGCTGTGGCCTAACATGAGGATGGCAGGCAGAGAGCTGTTTCTGTTTCAGGCTGATTTATTCAAATACTGGAGACATTGTCAAATATAAGTCCTTATAACTATTTAAGAAAAAGTACTTTTTAAGTGTCTGTTATGTTCACTAAAACATACCTACACAATGTCAGAATAATGTATTTTGAAAATACTGCATTTCTGATTGCTAATTTCACATGCGTTATCTCATTTATCCCAGATTTAAAACTACATGAAATAATCAAATTGCCTTTCTACTACATACAAAAATAATAATAATAATAATAATGAAAACCAGAACACTTGTCATTTTGTTCCAGTATGTTAGATTCCCCTTCAAATGCAAATTCCTGAAAGTGTTTGTGAAGCATAAAGCCTATAAATATGGGTTCTAAAAGGAAATCTCTTTTGTTTTTAAAGTCAGAGCAAGGAGTCCTTGGTGTATCTTTTACTTATCAGTACATGGGTAACTTATTTGTTTCTAAATTATCTAATAAAAAACCATTTTTCCAAACAGAATCAGTCCTACTCATAATTAGTTGAGCTGCCTTGGTGCTCATTTCATTTAGGTTTTGAATACTAATGATGTTGCCCTTGAAAAAAATTAATCTCTTCCCGCATGCTTTAAATTGTTCACTTTGTTAAAAGCAGCTATCCCTCTTCAGCAGTTCTTTCTGTGAACTTTCATTATCTCGCACTAACAAGTTCTTCCTTTCCTTCAATACTTAGAACTTTTTTTTTCTCTCCCATTGCTTTATTTCCCCTTGACTCTTTATTTCCCCCATCTTATTCTTTCTGATTACTTAATAGGAGGCTTTAAATGGCAAATCTTTCCCCAAACCTTGCTGAATTTTGATCTTTGATATATGAGAACTTTACTTCCCTTTTTCCCCTATAATTTAACACAGAAACACCATTAAAAAGAATTAAAATTGTTTAGAAAACATGTGTTTGAGATAATGGTAATACTCAAATTTAGAATCCATTTGAAAGTGGGAGTGACTGTTTAATTCCCCATACTAAAAAGAAAGCCCCAGATTGTGGGTTTGGATCAAATATCTTCTCAGTGAACATGGAACTGATTGATAACCAAGAAACTAATGGCTAAGAGTCATACAGTTTCCATGAGGCCCATTCATTTGCAGGAAAACATCCTGGTATGTCCATCAGTCTTAGCCAGAAACAGATGGTACATCCAAGGTTTGAAGAGAAGTTCTGTTTTTAAAGGTGCTATATACAAAAGCTGTGGCCATGGTGTGAAGAAACCTCCAAGGGTATCTTAGTGCTGCTGTGCTGGGAACAGCCTTTCAAAATAAACACTCACTCTCCATCCTCAAGGGAAGAAGAAGGGAGGGGAGATACACAGGCTGCTTGGGGAGGAGCTGTGACCCACCAGGATGGAGCCACCCAGAGGCAACCCTGAAGGGGACCTTCCATTTCACTTTTGTTCCTTTGTCTTATCTCCATTTGGTGCTTCCCACTGGGCAGGCATGAACTGAAGTTGGGGAGGCCAAAGAGAGGTACAGGGTGTGCACACAGTCAGCCTCTCAGAGTGCGGGATAGTGTGGGTAGCTCTGGAGGGGCCTGGGAAGTACCAGGCACACTTGGCTTAATTATTATTGCTCTGTTTTACTCTGTCTTCCTTTGTTAGCAGTCGTGTTAAGCAGGTTATTACACTTTAATAACAGGCTTACCATTTATTAAATATCCTTTAAAAAATAGGTTTGGGGAAATAAATGAAGTAAACAACTCATGAAAAGTATAAAAACCAAAGATCTTTCTGTAAATCATAAAAGCACATATAAATATGTAAATTTTTTTTAAATGGATAGAAATCAAGGAGAAAGCAAATAAGAACAGAGGTGAGATTCAGTTATGTGTTGCTCAAAATGTCAATAATAGAATTAGTAAGTCCAATTACATAGCAGTGATAATAACAGCATTTAAAATTCATAAAATTCATACCGTATGTAGTGCACAGCTTGTTCTAGAACTTTTACAAAAATGTATTGCATATTTGGTTATGAAAAAAGTCAATGCATTATAAAAAGCAGAAACCATGTAAGATATTTTCTAGAATGTAACATAACTTTAACCTTGCAGTTAATAAAATATTCCTTTGGGACAAATTTAAAACAGTAACAATAAATAACTGACAGAATGAGAAAAATCAAAACTATAATTATATTTCTTAGAAAATAATAATTTCTTCAAAGTAACACTTTTTTCTTTACTAATTAACAAGAATGTATTAAAGTGAAAGATGGTATGTTTCACTCAAGAGATTAAAATGAGAACAGTAAAACAAATCCAAACTATATGGAAAAAGGTAATATGAGATCTAAAGTATAAAACAATGAATTTGAAGCACATTTTGTGTTTTTTGTCTCGCCTAATTCTTTGCTTCTTTTTCTCTACCTTCCACCCTTCTTTTAAATTGTTTTTTTGTGGTTCAGTTGATTTCTTTTTATGTTTTGAAGTTATGAAAGCTATTCCTGTTCTTTTAGTAATTACTCTAGAAATCTCACCATGCCTTTTAAAATTATTACCATCATAGTCAATCAGCACCTTTACCCTCCTGAACAGTAACAATTACTGAGCAATTTAACTCCATTTGCCTTCCACTCAAGTTGTATGTACCTTCTCTAATGCCTATTAACACATTATACTGTTATTAACTCCAAACTGTATTTCCACTGATAAACGTACTCTTCATGTTTACCAGATTTTTATCCGTTTCCTTTTGCATTCCATGCCTTCCACTTGAGATAACTTGAACTCTAAAGTTTCTTCTTACTGTGATTATTTTCCTTCTATCTAAAACAGACACTGTAATTTTTCTTAGTAATTATTTGCTTATAACAAACTCAGTTTCTGGCCATTGTCTTTTCTCATTATATCCTGAGTAATTGCCTTGTCCTAGTGTCTCCCCTTCAACATTTGCAATATATATTAAATTAAAAAAAAAAGGCTTTCTGGTCCATATTTCTTAACATTTCTTCCATATTTTCTTTCTACTTGTCTCTCTCTGATGTCTGGATAATTGCTTCTGACCTGTTCTTCAGTTTTCAGGTTCCTCCTTAGCTATGTCTATATACTGCTGTTAAAATGTGGACATTTCGTTTTAACTTTCATTAGTCTTTTGAATGTTCTAGAAATTCTGTTTGATTCTTTTTCTCATCTAGGAGCTGAAGCACCATAGTACCCTATTTCTTTTAAGCCAGCTTTCATTTCTTTTTTTTTTCTTTTTTAATAATAATCTTTTATTATGTTATGTCAGTTACCATACAGTATATAGTTTTTGATGTAGTGTTCCATGGTTCATTACTTGCGTATAACACCCAGTGCACCATGCAATATGTGCCCCCCTTAATACCCATCACCGGCCTATCCCAATCCCCCATCCCCCTCCCCTCTGAAGCCCTCAGTTTCTTTAAGTACAGAATGAAATTGTTTTTAAAGTTAAACTGTGACTGATAATCCAAATCTCTGAATAATATATCAGATTGCTTCTGTTATCTGTTATTACTTTATTACTGCTGGTTTTGATTATGGTTCCGCGTATATGTGCATTCATGGATTTTTTTTTTTTAACCATAGGCTGCTAAAAATATTTGTAGGGCTTTTGGGGAACCTAGGATAAAGGTATTTATTTTTCCAGAGAAAATGCACTTGCTTCTGCCAAGTAAATAGGGGCATATCCAGTCAGGTATCAATTTAATCTAAGTATATAACTTGAAGTTTTAATTGGATCCCACAGGTACCATAAATTGGGACTGGAAAGGCCAGCTTTTGGCTCCAGTTTCTCTGGAACATATTTTCCTTTATTAAACAACATAGAAAATGTCTTTCCAGTCTTTGAGGGGGTGTTTTTTGGAAGAACAGTGGGTAGTCTCTTAGAGTTCTAGGCTAGTTTTTTGTATCTCACAAAATGTATCAAAACTGATATTGTTGATTTATCTGGAATCTTACTTTATCTTAGTTTATATCATAATAGTTAATTACTACCTTGTCATCTCTTCTATGCATTTAAATTTTTTCTTTTTAATCCTGCTTTGTAAGTTGCTGTCAGCAAGAGGATTGGTCCCAGTAGCCTGGTATATTTCCTGAATCAACATTAACACCTTCCACAATATGTACTACATAGATGTCCACGTTTGTCTTCAAATCTATTAATTGACCTATACATTGCTGAGACTTTGTTTCTCAGTTCTTACATAATTGTATAAATATGATGATTCATAGCATCTTTTAATACTATTTTATTTGCCACTATATACCTTAGTATATATTCCCAGATTCTACTTCTCTGAAAACAAAATAAAACATGTTTTCAATCTCATTCTCAATTTCAATTTCATATCTACTAAGACTCGACTCTATCTTCACAATCACTTTCACTTCACTTTTACATAGCCTTGAGAGAAAATCACAGAAACTTTTATAAATAGGAACATTCCCAATAAAGGACATGGAGATCTATTTTCCAACTTCAGTCTTCTTACATCCAAACGATCTCATATTATTTGACAACATTTTGTCAGCCCAAAGTTGAAAACATTATGAATTTTTGCAGTTAATATGTTTTTTTAGTACTTTAAAATAGGTTTACAGAGAAGCAGCCAGATGAAGAGACATTGATTCTATGTGGTATAGTCTAATAACTTAAATTGTTAGTTACAGATATATAAATGTATCAGAATTTTCAAATATCAAGGCATGCATTATTTAATAGAAAATTCTCTTTCAAAAAAAGTTAACTTTTACTAAATAAATTATTAAAAATAAGAATGCATGCTATAGGTTGTAGACTTTTCAAATTTCCTAAACACATATTTTCAATAACACTGTCAAGTGTGAATACATGTTCTTCCGGCTTGGAAAAGTTAGGCTATCTGGGTGAATCCTGGTGCTTTGTTACTTATGGACACTGAACAAATAAAATTGAATGCTTTATTTTATTTTGATCATGATGATTATAATTAAAGGAGATGACATGATCTAAAAATATCTAAAAACTCTTTTATCTAGTTAGATGTTTTTGAGAACTAAAGAAAGTGAATGTACAATGATTCTCAGTTCTAAATGACAGCCCAAATTATATACATTTACCTTGCTTCTGTAGGGGTCAAGGGCAGGCTGCCCCAAGATAGGTGACTTGGCATAAAGATTATTTTGAGCAATCAAGACCCACCTGACTCAAGAAAAGCTCTTTATGTCCCCCCACAACTGCTTAAAAAGAATTCAGATAGAGTGAAGCAGGAGAGCGAGGTTCTCGTCTCAAGGAGTTGAAGAATGAATCTCACAGACAAAGGAGAGTGAGTAAAGCAATAGAGTTTTATTAAGCAAGGATACAGAAAAAGCTCTCAGGAGTGAGAAGAGTCCCAACAGGGTTGCCAACATGGGACTCCACTGACAGTCTTTTATTTAGAATTGACCACGGAGCTTGTGCCCTTAACATTCTTGTGAGGTTTTGTTTAGAGAAGGACTGATGATAATATCTTTTCTGGCTTACTTCCTCTTTGGGGTCTGGTCACAATGAGACTGACATAAAAAGACCCCACCTCTGACGCCCAAGGCTGGGTGGTCTGCTTTGTTCCCTTATGTCTGGTTTTGAGCGCCTCACCATTTCTGGGATTTCTGTGAGCCTGATCATGTAGCCCCCTACCTATCTCTCCCTCCCTAGCTCCACCTGTCCCTTACTCAGTGAGACACTTCAGATGTGTATTGGCGGGTCATATACTTGGGACTGATTGCTGATGCGTATCTTGGGGGGGGTAGAGAGAAAGGATATGTCCAAAGGAATTTTTATATGTTAAAGTAAACTTACAGGATCCTGGGGGACAGGCTAAGATTGCTTTTGCCCTTAGCAAATCATCAATATCCAGGCAGTTGAATCTCTAGGGGAATGTCACTCATCCTGTTTCAAGGACTTCTCAATGTAAGTAGTAAGGAAATTTAATAATTTTTTCTTCTGCCTTTGTTTCCCACATCAAGAGGACAGGCTCTAGGGCTCTGGGAAGAGAACTGTCAGCGTAGATAACTACATTATAATGTGAACTAGGTATGGTAGAGAGGGAGAAACCTAACAAAACCACTTTGATCCAAGTCTTCTCTTTGTCCAACTGTTTCTGAGGGGCCCAGCAAACATTTGTTTACCAAATATTTACTCTTTTTCAATCTTCCTGAAGGTTGCTTTCCTTTCCCCTTGAAGACCCAGTCTCCTATCTTCTTCAGTTTAGTTTGGAATGATATCTACCTCATTTTGCCTGTCTTTAGAATTCCCATGTCTATGTGGATTCCTCGTATGTGCACTATTAAATTTGATTTTCTACTGTCAATTTGATGTTTAGTTCAGCGAGAAGGACCTTGGGGGACAGGATATTCTTACTCCCAATGACACTTCTCTCCTAAATTATCAGTGAAATGAAAAGAATCCCCCATTAGCCAGGTTTTGGACAATTTGATCATCAAAAGTTTAAGGACAATAAGGAATCATAAACCATTGTAAAGAAAAAATAAATCTTTGCATCTATACCAATGCTAATAGATTTTTTTTTTTTAATGGCAATAGATAGACATGATGGAGAAGGAAGGACTTTGCTTGGTATGAAATGCCAACTGTCAATCCTAAATGTTAACAGGACTGCTAAAGTTTGATAAGCATTTTCTTTCCAATTAATCTAGTAAAGCATTTTTTTTAAGACAAGAATCACTGATTGATGTTAAATATAAGGGAAATATTTCAAGAAGAACAATTTATCTGCTTGGTCTTATTTCAGGATTTCTTTTCCTTTAGTACCCTTAGTACCCATGGTTCTTGGTCATGCTTCTTTGAAGAATGAAGAGGTAGACCAGACAAAGGGTGGTGGGCAGCAAAGCACAGTTTATTGAGTGGTAGTATAAGCTCCTGAAGAGGGAGGAGACCTGAAGGGTTGCCATTGGAGTTTGTAAGTCTAGGGTTTTTATAAGATTTTTGGCAGGTTTTTATAAGATTTTTAATCTGATGAGCACTCAGTGCCCCTGTGACCCAATCAAGTTTTTTCCATGAGCTCATCTCCCTTTAGTTGTTCACATGGGAAAGGGTGGAGAGCTCCTTTCAGGATGATATAGAATTACAGGACGAGGTCTTTTTCCTTTTAAGGGTAGTTTCATCTTAGGCTGGGGCCCCTTGCCACTGCCTGCTTTTCTTCTGATTATCCCCCATTAGTTATTACATGTTATTAATTTATTTTTCTCCGGCTACTCTGTCTTTCATTATTGGGGGGGAGGGTGTGACCAAGAACTCAGAAGAGTAGAGGAGAAATTATTTTAACTCCCTTATAAGACCAATGGAAAAACTTAAATTATGGTTGTGGGGCACTTGGGTGGCTCTGTCGGTTAAGCGTCTGCCTTCAGCTTATGTCATGATCTCAGGGTCCTGGAATGAAGCCCCCTGAGTCAGGCTCTCTCCTCAGTAGGGAGTCTGCTTCTCCCCCCCCCCCATGTGGTTCCCCCTGCTTGCATGCTCTTTCTCTCAAATAAATAAAACCGTAAAAAAAATAGGTTGAATAAAAAAATGAATCAATATAATGGGTAAATCTTAAACTCTGTAAATAAAGTGATTTTCCATAAAAGTAAAAATTGCAAATATAATCTGAGAAAAATTAGAAAGTAGACTATAGCAATAATGTGAAAATGTTAAGGCACAAAAATTCACCTGAGTAAATTTGAAGATCTAATTGGCTTTTTAAAAGGGATTCATGAATAAATTAAGCAGCACCTCATCTGGCAAACAGAGGTAGCTCTGAGGAGGTGTACAAAATGGAAAAGGTGTTGTAGAGTAGGGCAGGGAAGTTTTTAGCAAAAGGAAAGAGGACTTTGTCAGGCAAAGTCACTTTCCCTTAGGGGGAAGAGCAGAGGTTCTTCCCATGGAGATGGCTGTCATCTTCCTTTGTGGGATGGAGAGGGTCCATGTAACAGATTATGTCTTTGCTGCTGATTAGAAAGTTCCTGATTAACAGGTTAAAACTACATTTCTGGGGAGGTTGAAACTGCCTTTAGGTTAGGCATTAACCCTGGCTTGGTGACCTGGCCTGAGTGATGCTATTTTCAGCCTGTGTGGTTTTTCCCTTTTTAACGAAAGTAAATTTAAATACGGTAAAAGCTGCCAACATCAAGGTAAAAGTCTAGCATAGTGCTTTTTTTTTTTTTTTTAAAGTGGAGCATAGGTGAACATTTTTACCAACCTTTGAGGAATAGATTGTTTCTTGGCTATTATAATTGAACCGAACAACAAAAAAAAAGAGCTTTCAGTAAAAATGATACAGCAAGTTCATACTTCTGCCATTCTCTCTAAACACACAGCAATGGCATGCATTATGTAAAATAGAAAAAAAAAAAAAAACAATAAACCAAAAACGAGAACTGACAAGATCACGGGGCACCTGGGTGGCTCAGTCATTAAGCATCTGCCTTCTGCTCAGGGCATGATCCCCGGTGTTCTGGGATCCAGCCCTGCATCAGGCTCCTCCACTGGGAGCCTGCTTCCTCTTCTCCCACTCCCCCTGCTTGTGTTCCCTCTGTCGCTGGCTGTCACTCTGTCAAATAAATAAATAAAATATTAAAAAAAAAAAGAACTGACAAGATCAAATAAGTAGTTAAGATGCCTGGGTAAGAAATAAAACAGGAAGTTAATACTGTGGGCTCTGTGTGTGGAATCACGTGTTGGAGGCAGTAAATTTCAATTTCTGCAAGATAAAGAGGATTCAAAATTGTCAAATGACAAGGTACTGGATGCAGGTTCACCGTTTAAAGACAGAGCTAGTACACCCCTCCCCTCCATCTTCTGACCTCTGCTCCCATTGTTAGGAGTTAGTTGGACAGTTAGGTAGTCAGAGCCAGGGTCCCCAGTGAGAAAATACGGAGTCAGGACAGCTAAAATAAAACAGCATTGACATCCTGTCTTGCAGCTTAGACAGGAGCGTACTAGCATTCTGCTTTGCAGCCTTTGCAGAAATGACTTCTGCAAAACGCCCTAAAATAAGGCAATTAACCACAAAGCACTTGTCAATATCACAGGCAAGGGGCAGTTAAGACATAATCCCCCACATGTCAGCAAAAAAAACCCATCAGCACGTTGACACTAACCTAATAGGTAGACAGATATGTGACCAAAGCACTGATTGGCATGACTCAGCACACCCTGATTGCTTAAGATAGTCTGCTAAAGAGCTCATAAAACCCCCTAAACTTAGGAACTCCCAGGGCAACCCTCTTGGGCCCCTCTCCATCTCTGGGAGCTTTACGCTCCTGCTCAATAAACTGCTTGACTGCCCATCACTCTTCATCTGTTCTACCTCTTCATTCTTCAAAGCAGCATGACCAAGAACTGCTGGCAGTAAAGGCAGAGAACTGTGCAACACCATGCTACCTGATAATACGGCGTCACCACGATACTTAACACAGCCTTAGTGATATTATCTGTAATGACTCCAAGGCACACAAGGCAGTAATTCTAAAGAGATTAGGAAAGTTTTTGGTAGACCCAGAATCTGGAAGGCCAGGAGAAGGCAACTGCAAAAAAAGAGAGATGAACTTAGGACAGTAAGAGACACTATGAGATTTAAAAACAAATAAACAGAAAACCAAAATAATAAAAACAAATCTTTCACTCAAAAAACTTCAGCATACCAGTATTTAAAACATTATGAAAAAGAAGGGGTGGCTGGCTGGCACAGTCAGTAGACATTTGACTCTTGATCTCAAAGTCATAATAAGTTCAAGCCCCATGTTGGGTATAGAGCTTACTTTAAAAAAAAAAATGAAAAAAAGAAAGCCAACATTATCAAGCAAAACACAAATCTTACTAGGTAAAAATATATAGAAAGATCTAACATTTACTCGAAAATAAATGTGTTGAAATTATTTAAAGAGATAAAAAGAAGGCAACATTTTTCTTTAAAAATAACTCAATAAAATCTAGTTGAACAAAATAGATCAAATGAAAACCATGTCCATGGAAATAAATCATGAAAAAAACAAGATAAGTGCTCCACAGAACACAGTCATAATGTGGAAAATAATAATGAAAAATTTGCCTACACTGTATCTCATTATGACAGGGATAAGAATATAAAGGCATTTAAGAGACACCATATTCTTCATACCAGAATCAATGAGACATAGTCAAAGCTATATATACTCTAAGAGAAAAACAAATATGAAATAACCAGTCATTCAGTGTTAGGTTTTAGAAAAACAAAGATATGAAGGGAGAATTATGAAGCTAAAATCAATAGAATTAAAACAAGGAAATAGAGAAAAATAAATCCCAAATATGGCTCCTTAAAAAGTAATATCACAAAAGGAAGATCTTGCAAATTTGACTAGAAATTAAAGATAACATATCTACAGAGATTAATAATAGAAGAGACTAGTGGGGCGCCTGGGTGGCTCAGTCATTAAGCGTCTACCTTCGGCTCAGGTCATGATCCCAGAGTCCTGGGATGGAACCCCACATTGGGTTCTCTGCTCAATGGGGAGCCTGCCTCTCCCTTTCCCTCTGCCTGCCGCACTGCCTACTTGTGCTCTGTCTCTCTGTCAAATAAATAAATAAAACCTTTTAAAAAAAAATGTAACTGATGTGTGTGATGTTCAAAAAATTCTGAGAGAATACTACTTTTAAGACCTTGGCCACAAATTTGAATACTAAGGGACAACGGCTGCTTTCCTGGCAAAACAAACTCATCCAAGAATAAGGAGAATCCCTGAATAGCCCACTAGAGATACTGAAAAGGTGATTAAAGCTTTACCATTTAAAAAAGGCCCTAGGAAAAGATGGTATCAGAGCTGGAATCAACTGACCTTTAGAGAGTGGTTAATTCCAATGTTATTAAAAAATTATAGACCATAAAAGATAAAAATCTCCCCAATGTAATTTTGAGGCCAGCCCAAACTAAACACTAAGACCTCATAAAGTTATAGCCAAAAGAGAAAAAGGAAAAAAAAATTATGTAAAATATATGTGAATATTGACACAAAATTCTTAATAAAATATTAGCAAAAATATCCAGCAATATACTCCATTCATGTAGGGTCAGATCATAAATCATTCAATATTGCAAAATTGATGAGGATAATTTATTACAGCTAAAAATTGATGAAAGGATCATATTAATCATTTAATTTACATTTACATCATAGTTTGTGCCACCTACTCTTTTCAGTTGTTTATAAATTCTAACTCGTAAAATCCTAATAACAACTCTATGAGTCAGATGCTCTTAATATACTCCATAATAATGAGTACTTAATAAAAGAAATTACAAAATTCAATTCTTAGAAGAAAGATATCATAATTACATTTGCAGGTCTTATATGAAAAATGTATAATATCTTATTAAAGAATAAACAATGAGAAATATAACAAATGAAAAGATATGCCATGATCTTGGATGATCAGATGCAATTTCCTAAATTTACAGTCTCAAAATTAATGAATGATATTAATGGAATTGAATTATAATCAAAATAGGTAGAAAGAGTTAATAATAGAATAAAACTAATTTTAAGTTAGACCCACTGTCCTTATTTTTCTCATTTACAGAGGTAATTAAGAGGTCACTAAACAGGTAATTAATAAAACTATTTTAAGGGGTTGTTGAGGAGTTAAATCTATCAGTAATGCCTAGGATATTGCCTCACAGTTGATAAACGTCCGTATCTCTTAAAAATCAAAATTTTGGTGTCGAGAGAAGAAAAAAATGTATTTTTTAGACAGACTGTGTGAGAAAATAGATTATATGAATTGGCTTGAAAAACCTGTAGCTATTTCACAGGTAAGGTCATAGAATGGAGCTTGTGTAATTCTGAGTAAGAATAAATTTAGAGGCCAATTTGAAATGGAGCAGGGTGAAATCCTGAAGTGTCCTTGAAGGATGATGTGTAAGGCCAAATACAACCCATGCCTTTTTGTAAGTTAGTTCCTGTATAAGTCAGACATAACCAGACATAGAAAGTATGTTTGTGCCATCTAGTATACTCCTGTAGATTGTGCTTTCCTTGACAGGAAAATGCAGGGCTGTGACAGATGTGATTCAGAATTAGATGACATTGTGTAGTAGGCTTTGAACTTTTCCCCTCTTTTATGTATCCCTTTCTTCACGCTGAGTGTTACGAGGTTATTGACTTGCCCATTCCAGCATATGCTAGCCATTCTGAACCCCCTAGATAGTCATTTTGCTGTCTCCTCTCTCTCTCCCCACTCCTGTACTTCGTACAAATGCCTTGGAGTTGTCCTTTTCCTCTTCCTGAGGTGAGCCTTGGTGTAGATACTCATCAATTCGTTTCATCTACTTTTTCCCATGAGAAAATGGAATGCAGTATTCATAAGGCTCTATAAGTGAAAAATGGCATATATGGAAATGGCTATTTTAATTCTGGTGTTATTATGAAATGTTTACCGAATAGTACATGTAGTTTTCTTGTTAATAGTGATTGTGCCTCTCTAAGTTGTTGGGTAATTTAGTTAAAGGTTTGTTTTATTCTCTCCCATTTCTTAAGGATGCCTGTATAATATACTATTTTGATTTTGTCTATTATCTCAAATGGGAGGGGACTGTTATGCCAAGAATGGATGGGGGGATGGTTAGAAAGCCCAATCCAGCAAATATAAAACATGGCTATGGAGCATGACTCTGATTAATTAAAAGGTAGACAGTCTAGAATGCCTCACCTATATAATAGCCCAATATTGGGCTTCCACCAACAAAGGTAGCCCAACAATTATCTAAAACACCTCAAAACACTAAGCTACACATTTCAAATATAATCATTTTAAAATCTTTTTTGCTAAGAGATTTGTTACTGTAAGCACACTTTCATTAGCTTAATAGTCTTCATTTAAAAAATAAATACATCGAAATTGCTGTGCATATCTCATTTTAGACTAGCTATAAGTAATACCGAAATTTATTTTAATTTTTTAAAGATTTTATTTTTTTATTTGAGAGAGAGACAGAGATAGTGATAGAGCACAAGCAGGGGAGGAGAGGAAGAAGCAGGCTCCCCTCTAAGCAGGGAGCCCAATGCAGGGCTTGATCCCAGGACCCTGGGATCATGACTTGAGCTGAAGGCAGCCACTTAACCAACTGAGCCACCCAGGATCCTGAATAAAGTTATTTTAGAAAGTCTTATTGTGCTGCTCTGTGGCAGTGATTGTCTTCCACTGTGTTGAGGAGTGGAAGACTTCCAATCACAAATGACTCCAGATCCTTGACAACTTATGCCTTTCAGTTAAGATTTTCATTCTATCTTGACTATATTCTTTCTTCTGTGATTATCATGCCTAAAGCAAATCTTTTCTCTGTTTAAAACTGACCTAATCCACAGCTTGTAACCCACATGACAAAAAGTGTTGTGATTCTAAAGGACATAAACTATTAAAAATGAAGGAGAATATATAAGAAAAGTTTTGAATTTTGTGCAAAATCAACTTGAAAGAGAAAGGATGTTAAAAAAGAACAAGAAAAGAGATCAAAAACAAGAAAGGGAGAAAAGGATACAGAGCGAGAGAGAGAGAGAGAGAATGTATCTCAGGTTATTATACTGGATAGTGGGAGAAAATTCGGTTTCTGTGTTAGTAACACTGTAAGGCTATCTTAAGAATTGTTCAAACTTCTGAACATGATTTACAAGCGAATAGTTTTTTCTTCACCTGTCCTTGCTTCATTTTGCGGAAAGTCCAACATTCTTCTTGTCATTTGCTACCTCAAGTTCTTCTAGGCAGTCTCAAGTAATGTTTGTATGTTCTACCATTATCTGGTGACAGTGCGTACTGTGAATATTGTTTATGCAAGAATTTTATAGATTCATCTTTACTATCTCGTATTTCACATCTTCAAGCTGATTACTAGTCAATATCATTTTTCTTTAAGCGCAGTTTATCCTTAACTCACTAACATTTCTCTGAAACAAAACTAGGGTTTAATAAAGCTTTATGGAATACTTTGCAAACATTAGAAACATAGCATAGAGGGTAAATTAGAGAATCATTTGTAGTAATTACATTTGGATTTGTAAATTTTAAAATCTATCAAGGGGCTTGCCTTATTTCCCTAATGAAGGAAGAAATTCCAGTGCCTTCATATTGTACTAAAGAGCCTCACAGTTCTTCAGGAGCAGAGAACAAATCCTTCCTATCATTCACCTAAATCCAAGACCCAATGCTAGACCCAAAGCGATTTTTTTAGGTAAATAATCTAATTACGAAGAAAACTCCACTTTCCTGTCACACAGGGGAATTCTTATATCTTAACATTTCATGGGTAACAATGTTTTTAGCATTGTTCATGAGCATAAACAGATATGCGTCTCACAATCTAGTTATAATTTATACTTAAGGGATAGTAGCAACTCAGTATCCAGTATTTATGTTCAGATCTGCATTTACTCATCCAAGAACATAAGAAAGCACTTGATTTATTTTTGTGAAACTGTCCCTTGCTGGCAAATTTCTTAAAGGAAGTTTTTTTGTGATAGTCATGGACTCTTTAATTCCAGAAACTAAATTTCCAAGACTCTCCTAGCTATTGTCTCTTGAATTAGTTAGATATTGGATGTTGCAACAAAGACCCAAGGAAAACAATGGTAGACAAGAAAGAAGATTATTTATCTCTCTTACAACAAAGTGTAAACAGTTCAGGGCAGGTATGACATCTCCAGGGTTTAGGGAAAGGTGCTTCTTATTTTTTGCTTATTGAATTTCAGTATCTGGAATGTCTTTTTTTAAACAGCATAACCTGAAAATTGCATGCATCACTTCATTTTACCATTGATCAGAATAAATCACATGGCTAAACTTTGCTGCAAAGAAGATGGGCAGTGTAGATTTTACCCGTTTCTCAATGTACTCAGCTAAGTTGAACTATTACTAAAAACAATACCAAAAAATGGACAGTGTGTATTGGGAATAATCAGATGTGCCATCTTGGACAGAGTTTATATTGTATTAAACTTTGAACATTGGGATTTTCAGAAAGGACAAACACTCGTTTTAGAGATAAATTATTTGATAAAATACCAAATGTAAAATTATTTATATGTAGAAAATTTTTGTAATCCTTAATTTGTCATGCAAAAATAGAAAACACTGCCATCAAGTTGAGATAAGTTGATACTTTTGGAACTCTCATAATATATGAACTCCTTGCTCTGAAGTGTGTGTATGTGTATGTCTGTATGTCTGTGTGTATCTGTGTATCTTAAAAATCTCTACAGACTTTTTGGACTTTAGGGTTGCTCTTTTCACCTCTTTTGGCTACTTTGTATATATTGTACTATATATATCTCAGTCTTTTTCCCCTTAATGTGTGATGCAAATCAATAGCTTTGTTTTTTTCCTTTCCTTTATATTCTCTTTGTTATTGAGATTCTCTTTAACAGTTTTAATCATTCACACTAAAAATAATGGGTTAGATCTCATGAGAGATCTCTTTTCTAAAGCAATTTTATAAGTAAATCTTCAAAAGCACTTGCTATATTGAAACTACTGGAAAATTATATTTGCAAGATGCCCTGGGCAAGTATTTATCTCTCTACTGAATTAGAATGACGTTTTAGGGAAACTTGGTCCTGAGCCATGTCACTATTGAAATGGTACACCCGGCACTGAAAAATCTATTAGGATGAGGGACTAAGAGGACTCTTATTAGGGATAAATATTAAGGAAAAATATCAATACGGTCATACTTGAAACAAACACTTAGAAGTCACACAGAAAGGAAAATTTCAATTTAATAGTGTATTTGTTACTGAACATTTTCTCCAATCTAATTCCCCAGGTCCTGTGGCAAAGCAGGAGAGGAGTGATTAGGGGAAATGGTGAGGCCAGAAGTGAAATATTGTAACACTAACATTTCTTTCAGACATTAAAACCCATGAAATCTGATTATGACTCAATGGAAAGGGGTGTAACACGAAATTGGGTAGATGTCACTTTTCCATAGAACATAGTAGCTTGGATACCCCTAGAACATTGGAAGAAGTGGGACCAGCAAATGGGGCAGTGGTACCAAGCAGAGACATCATTAGTGACAAATGGTCATTTGTATCAATAGCAACAGTACTGAGAATGCAAGCAGATATATTAGCACCACATAAAATCTGGAGAAAAGTAAAAAAATTTTTTACGATAAGTTCCATAGATATCAAATTAGCCAAAGGAATGCTTAAACACATGGCATAGAGCCATATCCTCCAGTCCTGAACCCCCACATTTTATTAAGTTACTAGGGAACTTCTGTTTTTTACTAACATCCTTCCCCCAAATTCATTCATCGAAGTTTTTAATCAGTGTATCGGCAAATGCTAGGAAGCACTTTCTAATCCCTAGGCATTCTAATACTAGCAATTTTTTTTTTTAAGATTTATTTATTTATTTGACAGAAATACAGACAGCCAGCGAGAGAGGGAACACAAGCGGGGGAGTGGGAGAGGAAGAAGCAGGCTCATAGCAGAGGAGCCTGATGTGGGGCTCGATCCCGTAACGCCGGGATCATGCCCTGAGCGGAAGGCAGACGCCTAATGACTGCGCCACCCAGGCGCCCCAATACTAGCAATTTTTAAACAGCAAAGAGCAGTAGCTGCCCTTGAGGAATCTGATATGAATGAGTTAAAGAAGAATACATACTTGTTGTGCTGGTTTTGTGGTCTTTATCTTCTCTTCCATTTGGGACCAAATATTTAGAGTTTGACCCATGTCTTTGACACTCAGTGTGTGATGACAAAACAAGGATTCACCTGTTGTAGATAGATTTTTTTTTTCCTGAAAGCTCATTTTTATTTGAGTGGCATTAAACAATAGAGAAATTTAAGACAGATATCTTTAAACTGAATAGATTTCAGTAATCGATACTGAAATAAGTATTTTATACATAGTTTTAAACAGTTAAAAATAATCTTCATCTCCATGCAAACAGAGTCTAACATTTAAATCAGTCATTGAATTGGTCATTTTGGATATCATTACTTCTTTGGAGAACTGGCTGTTATTTCTCAATCTGCAGATAATATTTCTAACTGAAATCACAAAAATCAAATCACACAAAAAAATCACAAAATAAAATGACAACTCAGAACCATACTTTAAGATCTCTAATTTTTTTATTGAATTAGAAATTCACATGTAATAAAAGTAACCATTTAAAGTGTACAATTTAGCGGCATTTAGTTGAGTGTTATGTAACCACTGGATCTAGTTCCAAAATTGTTCATCATCTCAGATGAACTCCCCATATCCATTAATCAATCACTCCCCGGTCTCCTGTTAACCACTAATCTGCTAACCATCTCTACAGATTTGCCTGTTCTGCATATTTCACGTAAAAAGAATTACGTGACCTTTGTGTCTGGCTTCTTTCCCTTAGCACACTGTTTTCAAGGTTCATCCAGGTTGTAGCATGTACTTCATTTATTGTGTGGGTGAATAATATTCCATGGCATGGAAGTACCAAAATTTGTTACCCATCCATCCATTGATGACATTTGGGTTGTTTCTGTCTGTTGGTTAGTATGACTATTGTTTTTATGAACATTCATAAGTAAGTATTTGTTTGAGTACCTGTTTTCATTTCTTTTGAGAATATGCCTAGAAGGGGAATTGTTGAGTCAATGTTTAAGCATTATCTGTGTATACCTTTTTGAGGAACTACAGTGATTGCACCATTTTACATCGTCACCAGTAATATACGTGGGTTCCTATTTTCCCATATCCTAACCAACATTTATTTTCCTGATTGACTGATTGATTGATTCATAGCCATTCCAGTGGATGTGAAGTGATATCTCATTGTGGTTTTGATATGCATTTCTTTAGTAACAAATGATTTTGAGCTTCTTTTAATGTCAGTTTTGGACATTTGTATAAATTATTTGGAGAAATGTCTATTCAAGTCCTTTCCCCATTTTTAATTGAGTCTTATTTTTTGGTTGTTGAATTGCATAAATATTTTACATATTCTAGATATTAAATCTTTATCAAATATATTTTTGCAAATCCTATGCAAATATTTTCCCTATTCTGGAGGTTTTCTTTTAACTGCCTTGATAATGTCCTTTGATACACAAAGTTTTTGTTTTTGTTTTTCTTTTTGAAGTTCAATTTATCTATTTTTTTCGTTTGTTGCTTATGCTTTTAGTATCAAACCTAAGAATCTATTGCCGAATCTAAGGACACAAAGATTTATATCCATATGTTTTCTTCTAATGGTTTTATAACTTTAGGTCTTATTTTTAGGTCATTGGTCCACTTAGAGTTAATGTATGGTGTAAGGGTCCAGCTTCATTCTTTCATATCGGTTATTCACTTGTCCTAGTATCATTTGTTGAAGATTTGTAATTTTTGAGTGAATGGACTACTTTTCTATCAATGATTATTATTTAGAATTGCAATGAAGTAAGGGTTTATTAGGAAGAACACAAATACTTTGATTTGGGAGGTTTCATAGCTTCTGGGATAATGATAAACTTCCCTATAAAGCTGGCATTGCAGTATAGCCATGACAAAAATAGAAACAAAATTATTTTATCAACCAAATGATAACCAATTAGTACCTAAAGAAAAAATAGCCACTGGAACCAAAAATAAAACTGCAATTACTTGCAAGTCAATTTAGTCAAATGAGATGCTAGCCAATACTTACCATGAATGTTCTTATATTCATTAACCACTATTCCTAACATACACTAATAGACAGATGTCTGAAGAGGCTATTGAATAAATATGTAAAGCTTTGAAGCAGCCGGAACTCAGATAACAAGCACTTCTAATCCATGTTTATGCCAGATGGCTTATCATTTCATTAGTCTCAGACTTATTTTAAAGATAAATGTCTCTTTACATGACAGTATTTAAAAATATGCGTGTATATGTTCATAAAGTAAAGGACAGCATTTTAAATTTCAGACAGCATTTTTAAAAAATTAGAGTAATCAAAAGAATTTGATTATTAATTTAAAATTCAGGGGTCAAATATTGCACTGTATGTTAACTAACTGGAATTTAAATAAAAATTTGAAAAAGAAAAAAAACAAAAAATATTTTTAATTGATAGTTCAATCTCACCCCCCAAATTTAAAAATATACATATATAACTCAACAAGTGATTCAATATATATTTTCTATATTGTCTATGAAAGCAATGGTGTGAAAGGTGAACTTACTTTCTTCAAGTTCATGAGTTGTTAACAATGAATAAATCATCAGAAACACTCTCTACTTTGGGTCTTAACTGTGGCTATTCTATCTTTCTGATGGGATATATCTGAATATAGACATCTGAGTGGATTATTCTTCCTCCTTTTTGTCTTTTCTTTGTTGGTGTTACCTCCTCACTGAAGGCTTTTGTGCCCAAGCATTCCCTAGTACTTTTCCAGTTGTATTTAACTCCACAGCAGTTGTCATCATGTGAGAAATATAGTTCACCTAAAAAAAATAAACAAAACCTGTTTTATTCTAGAAAAAATTTGATATTTACAAATATCAAAACAAAACAAAAGTTGCAAATATCGTAGAAATTTCCCCTAGAATCCTTCAACGTTAACATCATTCATAATGAGAGTTTGTCAAAACTAAGTACTTAACTTTGGTACAATAATATTAACTAAACCAGAGACTTATTCAGATTTCTCTAGCTTTCCCACTAGTATCCTTCCTTTCTGTTCCAAGATCCAATCCAGGATACCATGACACTTTTAGTTATCATGTCTCCTTAGTCTTTTCCGTCTCCAAGGATCTTTGCTTGTTTTTCATGACCTTGACCCTTTGGAAGAGACAGCCAGGTACTTTATATGATGCCCTTCAGTTTGGGTTTGTCTGATGTTTTCTCATGTTTAGGTTAGGGTTATGGATTTGGGGAAGAAAACCGTAGAGGTGATAAGCACTTCTGTAGCATCATATCATAGATGCATGATATCAACATGACTTACACTGATGATGTTAACCTTGAATATATGGTGAAATGGTTTCTCACATATTTCTTCATTGTAAAATCACAAATTTTTCCCTTTCTATACTCTATTCAAATCTCCATGTCCAGCCCACATTTAACAGGAGAGGAATTAAGCTCTATCTCTTAAAAGGGAGATGATCTATATATGATCTATTTTAGAATTCTTTTATAAGGAAAAATGCATCTATTGTCCTCCACTTATTTATTATTCAGTCATTTATTTATATCATTAGAAACTGTAATATTCATTTTGTTTTTTGGGTTAGAGTAAAATACTACCATTATGTGAACATTTAAAGCTCTTTTAAGCTGCCCCTGGCTTCCCTTTGATACCCCGTCAGTTTGCGGCTTTAATTTTGTTGCTTGCTTGCTTGGGTTGGTTGGTTGGTTGAGCATTTCCTTACATTCCAGCAGTATAAGATACTGTCATATGCTCCTCTTGAATTTTCCCTGCTGCACATCTAGAATCCACCATTTATCTAAAGAACCTGGTTCCTTATGTAGCCGTTTTTACTGGTTTACCTTCTGTTTCTTTACATTGAAAGGGAAGTTCAACGTAAGATTTTTATTTGTTTTGTTACCTGCTGCATCCTCAGTGCTAAACAAAATATCTGACACGTAGTCAGCATTCAATAATAATGTAAAATAGATGAATGCACAGAAAGAAAATTAAGTTTACTCTACACTTACATATTTATCATAATTATATTTTTTAAATTTTTAACTAATTTTTCCTCAAAAAGTTGTCTCAGAAAACTATAACTGAAAAATGTAGACCATCATGAAATTACCTTCCACATAGGTTTTTTAAATAATGATCAAGTTAAGAAAAAAATGTGGCTAATGGTGCTAGGGCAGTCCTGGCATTTGGGGAAAAAAAAAATAGGTGTTCTTTGTCCTCCTTCTTCTCCTTCCATCATCATTATCATTACCATGATAACCATCATTATCACCATCATCTTCATCATTGAATTGAGTTTTGAGCCTGGCCACAGCAGCAGAGGGATTCTGCTTTCCCTTTCTTTTTCTTTTTCTTTTTTTTTTTTTCCTTAATGAGCTAAACAGACTTTTTTTCCTCTATATAACTAATACGATATTTTTCTTGTTTTGTCTATTATAATTGTTATTGCTTTTATGAAACAAAAGAGGATATAATAAAATTCATCATTGCCTGTTTAAGTCAAATGTCTGAATCCATTTTTCAACATGAAAGAAAATAGAAGGAAAATAAACAAAAGTTGAGAAATTAAGAGAAAAAGAGTGGCAGGCAGAAATGCTTGACCTTAATTCCAGTGAAAGTTTACGTTGTGATTTGCCAGTGTTACAGTGGTTCTAGTCTATTAGCCTTGAACATTCTGACCATTTTTCTTCAAATGTTTGGGAACCACACACATTGAAAATATATCACAGTGTCAGATGTTCCCCCCTTGCTTAGAAACTCTATAAAGTTCTAATTGAATGTCCTTCAAAGTCATATCAGCCAATGCATTTAATCCTTTTAATTATGCAACACTAAGTTTGCTGTCAGAAACAGATATAAAAAATAACTGTAAAAATTGAGAAGTCACTAAAATGGAAAGCTTATTTATCAATGCAATTTTGTTATTCCAGCACAAATCCTGATTGTATCAGGTGCTGTCATGACTCAGAGAGGTTTGTTTTCGATGGTGGAGATGATATATATGGTAGAAATTGATATAAAGAGATGTATTACTCTACCAGAAAATGCTGATTCCAAAATTGTTTTTCAATCACAGTTTTCACAGTGTATACATAATCTCAGTATGAAATAGTGCCTTAGTCATTTGTGGTTTGATTTCTTCCAGTAAATACTTGCATTGCTCATAAAGCACATGAATTTTGTCATTATTTTATACTCAGGTTTGTGCTATATGGTGATAAATAACTGATTAACATTAAGAGAATTGGAAATAATTCTAAAAGGTAACCTGAATTTTAAAAATTTGAGATCATTAACCTAAAAAGAAAGGATTTATTTTTCATAGGCAGACCTACAAATGGCTAAAACTTTGGGTTAAAAAAAAAAATGCACCGAAAGAGTCAAAACTGAAGAGAGACATACTAAATATATAAAGTGTTTTCTCCTAAGTAAATATTGATATTGTTTGCTAGGAAAACTCTTTCTCCCCCTCCTATGTTAACTTTAAGAGGATATGAGATTAATTGATTCCATCAGATCATAAATGCAACATCAGTCACTGATGATAGAGCTTGTGAAAAGATTTTACCAGTGTTATATATCAAATGAATCATTGTGTTCTAAAGTCTATAATGGAAAGCTTATCCATAAAAGACTTAAGTTATGTATATAAGTATACATTTCTTTCTTTCTTTTTGACAATAAGGATAATCTTTTTGTGCCTCACCCAGAGGCACTCTATACAGAGTATGGCTGTATTTCTTGCTCACTTTCTTGAAAGGTGCTATACTGAGAGTATCTGCACAGCCCAAATAAAAATTTTTGAAGTAAAGATGAGTAGAAAGTATTCACAAGCATTTGAAATAATAAATTGGTTTTACTTTGGTTTCTGATCATTCCTGAGCAGTAACAGTGACATTCTATTTGCTATGAGATTTGTTGCCTTTATTTTCTTTAACATAAACTGTGCTCAGGATTATTTTGGTTTTTTTTGATGATGTATTGATGTGTGAGAACGTGTATGAGGGTGTTTAGTGAAGAATTCTTTTCTTGCTATATATACTTTTTTATATATGTACACACACACACACACATATATATATATACACACACACACACACATACACATACATACATACTTTTTTTGGTAACTTCATCACTCACTTTTCATTAAAAAAAGGGATTGCTTAGCTATAAATATCTGCAACTCAATAAACACCCATTATGTAATGTTTTCAAAGCTTAATTTGATTACCAGAAGTTTCGACTTATATTTTTTTAAAAATATTAGAATATACAATAATGCTATTGTGTTAAGAATGTAAAAAAAAAACTCCAAAAACAGTTTTATGGCTGATATTTTAAATTCTAAAAGTAGAAAGAATTTACTGTACAATGTAATACAAGGAGATAAGTGGGGGAAGTGTGTCAGTATTGATATATTGATATTGATACATGTCTAAAAATTTAACCTGGAAATATAGAAACAAGCTTACATTTAAATTCAAGTAATAATATAGCCTAGAGAGTCTGTGCATTGTGAAGTGGTGAAAAGAAACTGAAAATATTCATTAGAAAATTATTTCCATGTATTTTTTATATAAAGAGTACAAATACTTTAGAGGGATATATTAGCAGATATTCAAAAATTTAAAAATTAATAACTTCTCCATTTCATGTACTACCTTCCCTTTCTATAAAACATAAAGGTCAAGGTAGAGGTTATATACCGATATATGAATGAGTAAATACTTGCCTAAACACAAATGGTAATGTATTTGCTTCTTCTTACAGTATTGTCTTACCAATTGATTCATGTCCGTCTTCTGTAATTCTTTTAGGATTCAATATAGTGTTACTGGTGTTTCATATCAGGGCATAGTTTGCTCTATGTATGTCTCTCTACTATATTTTGAGCATGTTGAAGAAGGAAGCAAGACCATATGTATATTGTGTACGTATACTGCCTTACTTGGTATAGAGAAATTCTTAAACATTTTTTCAATTATTTCCATGTGTACTGACACTTTTGATAAAGGCACAGGAATTTAATTTGGATATAATTATTACCTTACAAAATCAAGAGAATACAATCTAAGCAAAATAACATAGAAAAGGTAGAAGTAGCAAAGCAGGAGAAACAGGAGGAAGACATGTAGGAAGGGAATTATTGCAGAGACTAAGACTCACTTACACTTTTCGAACATCTTCTAAGTAATTGGATTTTTTCCCCACATTTTAAAATAATGTGTGGCTAATTTCTCACCAAACTGAGATAGGTAAGGACTTCTGTTGATATAGCTAGAAAAGTTTTTCGAAAGGTAGCAAGGCACCAAATAAGACTCCTCTTGCGCTCCTTTTCTTCCTGCTTGCCTGGTTTGATCCTTTCTTCTATAATTATTTTCTAAGTGTGAAGATAAGAGCTGTTAAGTGTTCTAAGTCTGAATTCCTTTGACTATTCAAAATTTATTTTTGTTTCTGCAAATTGCATAAACTTTTTAGGATTCAGTTTTCACATGTGAAAAATGAGAGGTTTTGAACATAATTTCTAGGATGTATTTTTGTATTTCTGTCATAACTCAGGGAGGTTGTAAATGCAGTGAAACTTTTTTTTCTTTACCAAAATCCTTTAGATGAAGGAAGTTTGTGTGTTCTATTATATTCAAGCACCATTGCAATGATAACAGATCATTTCAATCAATAAGTACTAATTCTTATGGATCATCATATCATTTAGTGCTCACAGATAACAGAAACCATTCTAGCTATTTAAATCAGAATGGATTTTGCTATTAGGAATGAGATGCCTACAACATTGTTCCAAGGGCTGGAAGAACAAATTTTGTGTGAGTCTTACATAATATTATGGCAGAACTCGCTAAACAAGGCAACTGCTACCTCTGTCGTAATCAGCAAGTATTTTCAATGACAAATGTCCAAACACACCTGTTTGTTCTATAAATAACATCATAGCTGCAGGAATACCAGGAATAAGCCCTCAGAATTGTTGGTCCTGGAGCCAGTCCATACCTGTTTGTACCACAAAAATAAAATGGATGCCACTTTGCTGCTATACTCCCCATTTAGCTCTGGTCTGAATTCAAGACTTAGGTAAATGTCTTCCAAATGAATGCTAGAAATTTAGCCAGAAGGAGCCTAGGAAATTCAATTTTTGGTTCTCTTGTGACTGCAGCCCAGCAAGGTACACTAGAAGAAGTTTTGACAAAAATAGAGGAAACTAATTTACCATATCTACTGCAGTCAGTTCATCTTTGACTTAATAGAGCATTATTAAACTAATACTGGTAATATTAATTTTTAGAAGAAAAAGATCTGTTTTCATCTTTTACCTCTTATCTTTACCCAAACTAAAAATCCCATTCTTCAAAAATAATTTGTTGTTTGCCTGAACTTCCTGTACTAAAATATTGTACTTTTGCAGGTTGTATATATATATAGGAATATCATTTCACTCCCAGCCATGAGTAGAAGTCTTTCTGATGCAGTCATTTGTGAAAACAAATTGGTTTCAAACAACTACACAATAACTGGAAGTGGTTTTCATGCCAGGCTTCTCTTTTCAAGGCACTCAGAGTGTGTTTGAATCTTTTTAGGTAAAAGAAAAATGGAAGGATGAAGAAAATAAAGACATTAAAATCATATTAAGATAAGATGTAAAAAATTATAATTATTTTTTGAGAGAGAACGCATGTGCACAGGTGCGTGAGCGTGGAGGGAGGGGCAGAGGGTGAAGGAGAGAGAATCTTAAGCAGGCTCCACACACAGTGCATCACGGGGCTTGATCTAATAATCTCACGACCCTGAGGTCATGACTTGAACCAAAATCAAGAGTTGGATGATTAACTGACTGAGCCACCCAGGTGTTTCAAAGTTATAATTTAGAAATAGAACATTTTTAAAAAATTAAAGTAAATCTTTACCCCAAAATGAAAGAAAACAATCAGCTAAACGGCAAAGTGTTAAAAAAAAAAAAAAGTTAAATAATGTAAGATGACCATATCCAAGTCTAAAAAATCATTAAATTAAGAAAGAATCTATAGTAATGTAAGAAAGTCATTTTCTTGGTCATTGGTATCGATAAAAATGAAAAATTTAGGACAAAGCTATCTAAAATGTCCAGTGTATTTTGGACAAATACATTTTTTTAAAAGTATGACAATTTACAGAAGGAACATTTCTACTGTGACTTAAGCATTTGAAAAAAGTGCTTTTATGTTCTTATTGATATACTTAAGCTAAGTAGATGACAAAATATTCTGTTGACAACCTTCCTGCAATATTGCTTTTATTCTTACGCAGGAAACATTTAAAACAAAGGATGCAATTTTCTTACTTGAAATAGAGATGTGTAGCAAGCATTTGTGAGGGCATGGTGTGGGCGGGAATTGCATTCAATCTGGCTTTTCTTAGCTAACAACTGTTGCCCTCTGTATTAACATGAAATAGTGAATGGGAAACAGTAAAGAACGAGGAGTTCTATTGGAAAGGTTGCTCAAATAATCATCTCAGGGCTCAAAGTCTAGTGTCCTTTACTTTGTGATATATAGAGACAGTTGAACAATTAAAATGTTTTTGGGGGGTAGAATTTTATCTTCATTATGTAACAAAATTCTTTCTCACATTTTAGGGAGAACACATGTAAAACACATGAAAGAGAGAAGCATGTGGGCCATTTGTTTACGTATTTAGCCACAGATAATGTTTATGAGTAAAAATCAGAAGACTCAGGTTTACGTGGGAGGACAAAGCCCCTCCTGATGAAGGTGGAGTTGAGTCGTCTGTGTGTTTGTTTGCTTCTGTGGGGCATATACTCTTCAAAATCAGAGAGAGAATGAATATGCTGAAGGGAGTAGGAAGAGCCTTCAGGTACTCAAAATTTCTCCTTTCATATAAAATCTTTTTAAAATCTACAAACAGGAAATTTTTTGAACCCCTTCCCCCCCCCTTTTTCCCCAACAGTAACAAACGCATACTGTATATACTAAAATAGGGAACATAAGTTATGCCTACATTATGTGAGGCACATCACTAAAGGCTTTACCTTTACTAATTCATTTACTACTTTAGACAGCTCTGTGAGGAAATTAGATGGTTTTCCTCCCATCTCCTGATACAAAGTTGAAGGTGGGAGATGTCAATTGCTCAGGGAAACATCAGCAATGACAGACCCAGGATTTGAGATCCTTGCTCACTGCTCACTTGGGCAGAGCTCTTAACCATAGCACCATACTGCCTCTGGAATGTTGACCATCTGTAGTGATCTGTAGTAGCAAAGACTGAAATTGAAATTTATTTCTGATTTCTGGGGAATACATGTATCATTGCCTTTAAATTAAACCATTCTTTGAACTTCCTAATTCTAACTTAATTCTCTTAATTTGCAATACAGTACTTAAACATGCATTTTTAAAGATTTATTTATTTATTTTAGAGAGAGAGAGAGAGAGAGCAAGTGGGGGGAGGGACAGAGGGAGAGAGACAATCCTGAAGCAGACTCCCTGCTGAGCATGGACCCCAGTGTGTGTGGGATTCCATCTCACCACCCTGACATCATGACCTGAGCTGAAATCAAGAGTCAGACCCCTAACAGACTGAGCCACCCAGGCACCCCTGCAGTAGGATTCTTTACAGAGAATCCTTCACTCACATCTTCAAAAAGATAAAATGTTAAAAGATATAGAAATTAAAATGGATGGTATGGGGAGGTCTTAAAATTGATATTTAGGAGTAAATGTCCCCCAAAAAGGGAAGCATAAGGCACACTTTTCCAGAATATTAAAAATGAACAATAGACAAATATATACATACATACTCACATTTAAGATCATCTTCATTGAAAGTATGAGGAAAATTTTTTTTAATTACATAATTAGAATTTCTGAAGGGGAAGTAGGGAATCTGCATTTTTTTTTAAAAATGAGTACCTGTCATTCTGATGCATAACGGGGTTAGAGAGCAACTGATTAAGATTTTATGTTCATAATAAAACATTTCTTGACTGTCTACCATATTCTAAGTCTGGAACCAAAGAGTAGGCATGGAATAATACAATTTCTCTTCAGAAGTATCCTGTTCTTTAAAAAGAGACAGAAATAAAAAGTCAAAATTACACAAAAACATTTTAGCATTTCTATTCAATTGTCAATTTATCTGACTTTGTTGAGATTATGTTCATCAGGCATTACCAAACAGTGATAGAAATTTGTATCTTTCCACTAGAGAAACCCCAGAACTAATTCAGATTATTTTTTATATGATACAAAGCATTAGTTGCATTTCTTTAATGAAGTTTACAAGAGCCACTTGCAATAGGTAAAGACATATTGGCTCAAAAGGAAAAATTCCTTTTGGAGATAGCTCCAGATAAAATTCTGCCACTTACAAGGTATTATATTCAATCTATTGTCTATACCATGTGAGTATATTAAAAGGTGAATATTCTCTGTCAAAGTATATTTACTTTATACATGTTATAATTGGAAATGCTAAACTTCAAAGATAACTTTTCTGATGCTATATTTAGGGTATAGGTAGGAGGGAATTCATGGTTATAAAGCAACCTGACCAATTCATCACAATCTTTTTAGAAATTTCCATAAAATTTGCAATAACTTAAATGTGGCAGTTCCATCCATTCATTCATTACTACTTTTTCTGAAACCAAATATCAGTGGTGTTCAGGTATTTCTTCCCAATAGTAGGAATATTTTAGCATTTCTTCAGTATCCTTTGAAAGCAGTGAGAGCAGGAACAAATGAAGTTCTCCAAGTGTGCTGATAGCTCAACATGGTTGTGTAACTCAATCTGAAGGTCTTTATATAACAATGTAAACTGCAAATAAATAGAAATATAGATAATATCTACAAATTACCTATTGAGGCTGAATTCAGAGGCTCGGTTTTTATGTTAGGTAGTACAATGAGAAGAATTATTTGAATTGATTTAAAATTATATTGTTAACATGTTCATTTGCTATTGAACATGATATACACTATTAACTAAAAGAATACCTTCTTTGGGGCACCTGGGTGGCACAGTTGTTAGGTGTCTGCCTTCAGCTCAGGGCGTGATCCCGAAGTCCTGGGATGGAGCCCCACATCGGGCTCCTCCACTATGAGCCTGCTTCCTCTCCCACTGCCCCTGCTTGGGTTCCCTCTCTCGCTGGCTGTCTCTCTCTGTCAAATAAATAAATAAAATCTTTAAAAAAAATTTAGAAAAAGTAAAAGAATATCTTCTTTTTAAGATAGTTCAGTTTGCTTCGTCTTTAGAAAAACAGAAGCAAAGGAAGAATTTCTTCCTAGAAGAAAACAGTGTAATGTATTTTTCCACAAAATACTTCACAGGATTCAGCACACAGTAGACTAGGAGAGAATGATACACTAGCAAGGTAATATGGAAGTTAAAATCAGTTACAAAAAAGGTTTTTTTTAAATCAATGTAAAAAACTAAGATAGCAAAAGATGAGACAGTACAAGATAAATAAAGAGTTTAAAATTAGAAAAAAATTTGGACAAGAGCAGAACATCTGGGTGGTTTAGCGGTTAAGTAACCTACTTTTAATTTCGGCTCAGGGCATGATCTCAGGGTTGTGACTTTGAGCCCTGAGTTGGGCTCCGGGGAATCTCTGCTTGACATTCTCTCTCTCCCTCTCCCTCTGCTTCTCCCCCTGCTCACACTCTAAATAGATAGAGAGATGATAGATGATAGATAGATGATAGATAGATAGATAGATAGATAGATAGATAGATGATAGATAGATAGATAGATAGATGATAGATAGATAGATGATAGATAAAATCCTTAAAAAGACAAATTTGAACATAATTAGAAAAGCTAAACCTAACAAACAAAAAATTCTTGCCCTGGGAGAAAGAAATGGATTGAAAATGTTAAAGCCTATTTCCTAAGGCCAAGGAATCTTTCATTTGTCTGGAACTGGAATGTTTTACATAATTTGTATATTGTGCCATACGTTTTCCTCTTTATCAGCTTTCCAAGATTCCTCACCTCTGAAGTCTCTTATCTATCTAAGAGAAAAAAGAGAAGAACCATTTCCCAACTACAAATAGGAGCATAAAAGTAAGATAGAGACAGTAAAATAATGAGCAGTAAATAGGAAACTTGGAATAAAACAGGAAGTAATGGGGGCGCCTGGGTGGCTTAGTTGGTTAAGTGTCTGCCTTTGATGGGGATCATGATCCCAGGGTCCTGGGGTGGAGCCTGTGTCAGGCTCCATGCTCAACAGGGAGCCTGATTCTCTCTTTCCTCCCCTCTCCTGCTCTCTCTCACTGTCTCTGTTGCTCTTTCTGTCTCTCTGTCAAATAAATAAATCTTTAAAAATAAATAAAATAGAAAGTGATTTTCTACACCTATCTATTTTTATATCTTTATCTGCATCTATATCTATTATAAACACACACACACACACACACACACACACACGGCTGCAGATTAAATGAAATGATTGAAATGATACATGCTGATACCAGTTGGCAAACACTGATTAAATGTCCTCTCTGTTGAAACTTACCGTGCAGATATGTTTACAGTGTAACTACGAATAAAACAGTCCCCTGCCCTCTTGGAGTGTACAGTTTAGCAGAGAAGACCTGCATAAAAATAGCAAATAATTAAAAAGTTATAAGAGCAAAATGGCATAAAGGGGAAATGGAGAAGTTGCTATGGGATCACATAATGAGATCCAACCTAATCTGGTAGAGCAGGTCAAAAAATAATGTCCTACAGAATTGAAATTTCAGCTGAGTATACATGGTAAAGAGATTAAGGAGAAGAATCCCCAATGTGTGGAATCTGCAAGTTGAGTGTGTTTATTCTAATTCAGCATTCTGTAACTGGGAAAGTAACTACAGGCTGGGTTCAGGAAGGCACTGGGCTCACTGTGAAATGGAACTGAGCTAAAACTCCAGTGATAGCTGACCTCTGTAACCCCAACTCTGACTGGTAGACCGCAGTGATGTTTTGGGTTTCCTGTAATTGGTGCCAGTTCAGAGCCAGTGTTCAGCAATTCCCAAAAGGTCTGATTATTTCCTTCCCCTCATTATATAGTCATTTTGGTAAAAGGGTATAAGTCCCTTTGGGGAAGGCTGGGAAAAAGAATAACAGCATAAATTTTTGGCAGTGTAATGGGATCCTTCTTCAAGGGATCTCTATCTCCTCTTTATTCAAGGGTTGCTGGGTCTGTTAACTAGTTCAAGTTTGGAAATTGATTGAAAGGCTGTGAGACTCAATTTTTCTGATTCAGGTTAGACTTTCATTCATTTTTTTTCCTTGCCTCTCATTTCCTTCTTATCTGACTTCATTTTTTATCTGCCTCCACTACCCCTTTTTTAAAAAAGATTTACTTATTTGTTTATTTAAGAGAGACAGAGAGAGAAGCAGACACCCTGCTGAGCAGAGAGCCTGACGTGGGGCTTGATCCCAGGACCCCGAGATCAAGACCTGAGCCAAAGGCAGACAGTTAACCGACTGAGCCACCCAGGTACCCCTCCACTACTCTTTTTAAAGTTACTAATGACCTCTGTTGTTTGATTTATTTAGGCATTTGATCACTCAGCAGCATTCTACCTGGTGGCCCTTTCTTTGCATCTTAAAACATCCCGCAATATTTCACTGAATACAACAGGGAATTTTAGCAAAATGTGCATTTGATTGTGAAATTCTATTACTCAAAATCCTTTGACAGCTGCCTGTATCATTAAGGATAAAGTCCTAAATTCTTAGAAGTTTCCTCACATGACTTCTTCACACTATATTTTCTTTAGTGGTTGAAAAAATTAAATACATACAATATGACCTGTTTCACAATAACTTATAAAAATTAAGTTTTAATCTCCAAAATAAACTAGAAATATTTGAAATACACAAAATTTCATTTTACATTAAAGCATGCATGTAGAAACATTAATCAAAATCTGACATGGCTCATTGAGAGTACTTAGTGAATAAAAAAAGCCATTTAGAATAAAATGAAGGGCTACAAAACCAGAAGATAGTTGATGAATGGAAGAGATTGTAAAGCCTTAGACTCAGAGAAAAGAGAAGGTTCCAGACTCATGAATTAGAGGCAGTAACTTCCAGAGCTCCAGGGAAAGGAGAAAATAATACCTGGAGGAAAAACAATTATTGTGATTCAATTCTGACAAAATTTTGCGAGTCAGTCGCACTTGAGACTTCTCTAAGGAACTGTTCTCCCCATTAAATCTGTTACCACCCCTCCCCCCATCAGGAATCCCTATGAAAAATTCCAAATACCCAGCCATAATATGCAGGTCAACAAAGAATACATTAGGGGCTCCTCACTATGAAAAAGAAAATGTCAAAAGAAGGAAGGAAATTAGCAGTGTTGAGGGGAGAAAGATTTTTTTTAAGTTATGTAAATTAATGCATAATTGAATGTAGAAAAGATGGCTAATATAGACAACAGATATTGATGATGATGGAGATAGAAAAAAATCATGGTGAAAGCAAGAGACAGATAGGAATAGAAATCAGTGCACAGGTGAAAGACAAAATATCATTTAATACAAAGTAGTATTTTACTTTTATGAAAAGAAATTGCAAGGGATACATTTTTTGTTCTTTTCTATTTTTTTCAGTAGGTGTGGAAAAGGTTTCCCTTGATTTCTGTCATCCTGAAATTGCATAGTCTAAGTATTGCTGTAGTAACTGTTACATAAAATAGCTGGTGTGTTTATGTGTGTATAAGCAGAAGAATGCCCTGCCCACAAGGGAGGTTTCACCTCTTGACATCTTCAGGCCATTTCCTCTAACACCTGACAATAAACACCACTTTTGGCATTCATGTCATCACTTGCTTTCTCCATGTATTTAGGAATGTCATTAGTCCGTGGGCTTTTTGTAGCAAGAAAGAATATATACTTTGTATTTTTTTCTCATGTCATAGGTGGCAGGCTTTCTGTAAAATTACAGCAGTGTTCTCATGTGCCAGTTGCCAATGAAATTCAAAGGAAAGGGACAAGCACTATAGGTATTTCCTACAGCTAGATGGAACCTGTCTTTAAGACAGATGCAGAAGAGACAAACCAACAGACACAACAGTTATTTTTAATGTGCTTCCCTCTCTGGCATAAAATATATGAATATGAAGTTAAAAGTTAGTCAAATTAAGAGATGTATTGCATATAGATGGCAGTGAAATTTAGTGAAAGAATTAACAATACAAAAGAAAACTTTGAAGATGAAGAGAACAAATCTGTAAAACATATTGTGCAATTTAGAAAACCCTTAATGTTCTACCTGAACAAAATCCATTCTCCCTGTTTAGTCATTTTATTTTAATTTTATATGAATATATATATACACATGTATTTGAATATATATGTATATACAGGTATTTGAATATATATATATATGTAATTGGTAAAGGCATTATCAGAATTTGTAGAAATTAATTATTAACTAGTTAATATATTAGAGCTGAGTTTTGATAGTGTAGCAAAGCACAGAGCCCTGGGGTAATACAATTAATTCTCTTGATTTGTAAAGGTATTTATAAATTAGATTAGCATACATCTTTTTATCTAATTATCCTGTCAATCCTGGAAAGTGTACAGGTCAAGTGTTACATATTACAGATGAGGAAATTGATACCTAAGACAAAGAACTAATAAACAATGGAAGTGGGACTAGAAAACTAATGATCTTTCTTCCATCTAGACCTCTTGCTGTTTTCACAGTACAACTTCAACTGCATCAGGAAAGGCAAATTTGGGTGAATATAAAAAGAGGAGTAAAATAAACAAATAAGCAGACAAAACTAAAGTAGGAGAGAAAAAACATAGATATTATCCAGAAACATCATGGTGATACTCCCGAATATATTTTGGAAAAAAAAAGTGGTGGAAAGGCTATGTGAAACGTGAAAAGGGAGAGTGGGCCATAGGTGTGATGCTACTGCTCAGGGTTACATCATAATTCTGCTTGGTCAGTTAAGGAATAGAACATTCCTTTACAAAATCTATTTTAAAGATGTTATTACTCAGGGGCACCTGGGTGGTTCAGTTGCTTAAGCATCTAACTCTTGATTTCAACTAAAGTCAAGATCTCAGGGTCCTGGGATCGAGCCCAGTGTTGAGCCCCATGTTAAGCTCTGTGCTCAGCTGGGAGTCTGCTTGAGGATTCTCTCTCCCCCTCCCCCCCCCCCCCCCCCCTGCCACTCTCTCTCTCTCTCAAATAAAAAAATGAAATCTTCTAAAAAAAGAAAAAATATGTATTACGGTTCTCCAGAGAAATAGAGCCAGTAGGAGATAAATAAATAAATACATACATGTAATATTTGTTACTTTATAATATATTTTTATTATTTATAAATTAATAAATTATAAATAAATATAAATTAGTATAAAATACATGAATATATATACAGAGAGATAGAGCTGCTATAACAAATTACACAAACTTGATGGCTTAAAACAACAGGAATTATTTTTTCACATCTCTGGAAGCTAGAAGTCCTGTCAATAGCACTGCAATAAAATCAAAATATCAGAAGAGCCATTCTCCCAGAGGCTTTAGGGGAGAATCCATTCCTTGGCTTTTTTTGTTTTCTGTTGACTACCGGTTTTCCTTGGAGTATAGTTATATCATTCCAGTCTTCAAGACCATCATCTTCACATCTTTCTCTGCTCCAGTTCCATATTGATTTCTTCTCTGTATATCTGTGTAAAATTACCTTCCGACTTTGTAAGACTTCTTTGATTGAATTTAAAGCCCACTTGGATAATCCAGGATAATTGCTCAGACTCAAGATCTTTAATTTAATTACATCAGCAAAGATGTTTTTCTCTTGCAACATTTATAGGGTCTGGGTCTTAGGACCTGATATCTTTGTGTGGCTGTTAGCCAGCCTACTACAGCCTCCTTGTCACACATGATTAATTTTCATTTTTGTTAATGAGGCAGTCAAGATAAATTATATTATAGCCCTGTAACAAACAGCCTCAAAATATTGGTGTCTTAAAACAAGAAGCGTTTATTTTTCTCTCAGGCTGCATATCCAACAGTGTCCTTACACAGGGACTCAGGCTGACTGAGCCTTAACTCTTGGGAATACAGCCTGGCACAGAAAGGAAGGGACTGTGTGAATGTGCACCATTAACTTTTAAAGACTGTCTATGGAAGCTCACTTTAACTGGCTACTCCTAACACTTAGCGATCCTGTTGTGTGCCTAGAAAGTGAAGAACCAGAAATGTTGGTAAATATCTCTATCACAATGAAGTTGTATGTTTTGGTTCAAAACTCTGATATGATATAGAGGAAACTTATTTTGGGTAAAAGTTAAGAATAAACTGAACTTATTTAGAATGATGTGGTTTATCATTGGCATCAAGTTTTAACTTAAGAAATTCTGTTTAAGGACTTTAAATAGAAATTTAGAAATTACTTTTTATATATTGTCTATTGAATAATAGGCTACCTTAAAATATGTAAGGTACTATGCGAAAGACCTGGGCAATTTTCCCCTAACTGGTATTATCAGATTTGGAAGCATAATTGAACTAGGTACTGCTATGTGGATGGGCCTGAACATATTTCTTTGGAGTACTGGGGAAAGATGTGATATCGTCTCATACCATGCTATGAATAACAAGCCTTTTGTAAAGACTTTGATGTTTGTCTTTTGAGTTGCTTTTTCAGCAGAAAGAAGATAGAAACTATAAGTTTTTATGTAGGGTCGAACAAAGGGCAGTGGCCGTGAAAACGAAGATGAATTATTGAAGTGTTATGGAGCTAAAGAGAACTTAAAATCAGTTTTAGATATCTGCAGTAATACCAGGTTCCTAAGGGAAGGCTGAAAATTCTGCTTTTGGGTAGATAGCATTTGCCAAGAATGTACCTTCAGCATTGGCAAAGAGACACATTTATTTGATTATCATGACAGAGAGTTTGTAGGAAATAAATGTTTTTCATATAAAGGAACATGGTGACGTGGTTTACGTGGAAATGTGTTATAAAGTGGAAAACACTATGCAAATGTAGACTTCTTTATCTCTGAAATTTAATGTGTTAATTTATTGAAATGTCTCAAAATTTATAGCCCAAATATATAGATAGAATGAATACACTTTTTACACGATTTGATATCATCTTAAATTTTCCCAACACTAGAGCCCTGAATTACAAAGCAGGACACGAAATTGAAGAGAAATGAAATTAAGAGGCTGTCTCTAAATTATCAGCCAAGACAAACATGTTTAAAATAGGTAGAATGAAATTAAAAGAAGTGGTGACCTCTGAGGAGCTCAGAAGAGAAGAGGAAGCCAAGAAGTAAGTTGATGCAGGTAACGGAGCAGGGTGAATATCATAACATTTTAGAGGCTCAAAAAGGAACAACAATATTGCATACCATACAAACAACACTTCTGAGGGTTAAAAGAAGGTGATTTTAATAAAATCTCCAGAATAACAGGAACAAACTGGACTTTCCAAGCACTCCAAATTCTATCTTCACCCTATTTTTAGTTTAAAAACTTTAGATTTTATCTACCCCAGGAAGTTTGTAACCTAAAATTCCTATCAAAAAGTCATTCCATTTTAAAAAAATATCATTTCATGATGAAACAAAATTTATACTTTTATGTCTTCTAAATCATTTCAGATCATTTAATTAAGAAATTATATAAAAAACTGATTAAAACATTAAAATACATTATTTCTTCTCTTTAAATTTTCCTAATAAAAGTTCAGATCATTTAGAATTCATCATTACAGTAAATATGTGCCTACTCCCTACTTTAAAATAAGTCATGGGGATGTAATGAACAGCATGGTTATTATATTTATTCACACTGCATTGCATATTTGAAAGTTATTAAGAGAGTAGACGTTAAAAGCCCCTTCACAAGAAAAAAATATTTCACAGCTATGTAGGGATGGATGTTCACTAGACTTATTGTGATGATTATTTGCAATGTACACAAATATAGAGTCATTATGTTTATGCCTGAAACTAATATAATATTACGTCAGTTATGTTTCAATAAAAAACAAGTACTGATTAATATATTACTTTATGATTAGATACACACAACAGGACACTTAAACACTGAAACATACATTGTACTGTGTCATCTACATGGATGTTTAAAACTACTTTCTGAGCATAATTAGGACAAGTAATATGTTTATCATATAGACGAAGACCAAATCTTGTAGTAGGTAACATGGGTGGTTAGCAATTGGAGGACCATTTGATTTAATATATTACACAATGGTTCTCTAGAGGAATGTGTTTGTTGGTGGTAGTGGGATATGAAGAACCCGAAAAGGTTTTCCAGCAATGTATACTTATTCCATTACTTTTCCCATCCTAATCACCTTTGCATTGGACTTGCTCATTTTAGCAACCACTGTATCTAGAACATATGAAAAGGCTCTTCTCCAGTCTTCTTCCAACACCCCACCAACTATCTAGTGGTTCTTTTGGGGATTGGGATTATGATTGCTGGGGGTGACAAACTGAAATGCTGTGGTATATCCAGGTGTTGCTTAGTGTTTGAAATGACCTAATTAGTAGTCATCTCAGGGAGGAAAGGTCCCTATCATTTTCCCAGAAAGCATATTAGATACCCAGCTGGAACACTCACATGGTCCATTTGATGGAAGAGTCATATGGCTAGTGGGTAAGCATTCCTTTCTTACACAGTTTAAAGTCAAATGTGGTACACTTTGCATTGTGTTCTCTTGAGCCACTTACTAGAACTTCCCCAGCTTCTGCAGTAAATTCTCTTAAACGGGTATACTTGGTTTGGTTCTCAGCATCTAATTCAGTGGATTGGAATCTACTCAGTTCCCCAAGGATCCATTGATCCTATCATATTCTTTTTGTTCCTCATTTTTTTTCTTTTCACAAGAAATATTAGTAGTACAGTTTTTAAAATAAAAAGATAAAAAAATTCCAAATTACATTCACACACACACACACACACACACACACACATTGACACATAGAAACACACATACACAAAACCAACACCAGAAAAATAAAAACTATTTCATTTTACAGCAAGTACTGGTATAGTCTTACATACTTCCTTACCAGAAATAAATGTATTCATTACTAAAGTAGGGAAATAAGAGGAAATAAAATATTTATATTTTATTTATTTAAAAACTTGAACTATGTATATCCTGCTATAGTGCCAATTGCTATATTAGATCAAGATATATTTTCTCTTCTGATAAAGAAAACATGTTACAAATCCATAATTAATCATTTTCATAATGCATGGGGGCAATAGCAAAACTCTCTAGCTTTATACAATCATTTAAAATATTTAATATATAAGACATTTTAAAACTACTTAGTAAATTATTTCTTATAGGAAATATTCACTTCAAAATATTTATTTTCCTTGCATTTATATGTATTTGCTTTGGTTATGGTTAATGTAAGGTATCTATCAGTACTAAGAGCAGAAAAACAGACTTATTTGTAGTAAACTGATTAAAGAACTTTCAGAAAGTTTTGAATGTCTCTATATTATTATTATTTGGAAGAAGAGAAAAAATATAGACATCACATTAATTGGAAAATCTAACATATCAGAAAGTTTCAAAATCATAAAATTGAAATGATTAATTATTATTTAAAAGTCAATTGGTAGTGGATAGTGGATTCTTTAGAAACTATATACATTCAAAATAGATGAATAACCTATACTGTCTAAATGTCAGTATTTCCTCAATCTTAAAGCAGCTATTTTACATACCATGGTGAGGAGAAGACCGTTTTGTGACGGACTGTACTTGACACCAATTGGACATGCAAACGTCAGTGGGAAGAACGTTCCAGTCAGAGGAAATAAAGGCAAAAGGCCACGAGTTAAAAATGAGGGGTATGAGGAAGTAGAAGGAAAATATAAGGATGACCTCTAGAACCAGTAGGTAAGGGGCAGGTTAAGTTGGAGCCTCTGGACATGGAATAATTTTCAAGAGGAGCATGGAGTGATAAGATTTTAATTTTAGAAAATCATATTGGCTGAGAATATAGAGAAGAGTTGGAGAAGAAAAGATAATGGAGTATTGACAAAACTACTGGAATGTTCCAGATAGAGAGGCAGAGTCCTAGTCCACAGGCTGTGTGTGGACAAAAGTAGGTAGCATGAGGCTATACCTAAACAGGAAGTGCCTCTCATTTAGAGAACTGCCTTCTGGCAGTTTTGCCTGAGATCTGTCATCACAGATCCATAGCCACGGGACTGCTCCCTCCGTGTCCTCTGATGCTGTTTGATCTCTGTAATGTTTGGACGACTCCTCATATACAGTGTTTCGGTGTTACAGATGTGCCTCATTCAACTTAAGTGATAATGTGTACTTGTTTCTTATTCTTCTTTTTGCTTTGGGAGGTTCTGTAAATGAACAGCATTTTGGCCACAGCAGAAAGAACAGGTACTGTTGAGCAAACACAGTTAATGGCATGGACAGAAACTGGAGATAAGAATAGAAATGAATAATGAACCAAAATGGATTTGAAAGAAAATGATTGTTTTGAAAACTGTTCCAAAGTGTTCTAATGTATGAATAATTGGTGTCTACGAAGGCAAGAAATAAAAATAATGGAAGAAAGGAAAATCCTAATTGTATAATTCCATACCCTTTCCAGACAGAAAAGAAAGCTTGAATTTACAAACTGAGAAGCCGTCCAGTCCAGCAATTGCACCTCCACAATTTATAGTAAATATATAGTAATAGATATTAGCAAATCTCAATTTATAATGTGTGTACACTGAGACTCATAAGAGCAAGATTAGTGTAATAAAAGAATGAGTATAATGTAATTTTTGTCAATACAACTTATTAAATGAACTCTAATACATTTAAATAATACAATCATACAATACATTTATACAATGTCATATCATGCACATGTTTAAAAAAAATTAAGCAGTTCTACAGAGCTAATATGGAAGATCTCCAAATCATATTTTTGGGTGAAGAAGAATGGTAGAGAAGTGTGAGTGTGTGTGAATGTGTTTGCATATGTGCCTGTGCATGTGTGTACATTCACACACAGTGTGTCAGTCTTCTGAGAAGAAGACACCGACACAGGATTAGTTGTGTAAACATTTTTTGGAGGAAATACTTTTGAAGGGAAAAGGAAAGGGAGACCTAGGTGGTGGGAAAAGTTTTGAGACTGTCATGAAATTCATCCCTTAGGAAGGGAGACAAGGAAACATGATTGGATTGGAAGAATCACAGACTACAACACAGCTTTGGTCAAGCTGGTGGGGAGTCTTCACGTCAAAGTCACCTGACAGAGGTGTCCTATGTCTCAAGAAACCAGGCCTGCATGCTCAGTCATTGGCTGGAAGTAGTCCATGGGCATCAGAGTGGATATACTTGTGAATTTCCGGGGCAGCAGCTGGGGCTATTAGTCTGTTACACACCTTGAACTGGACACCAGAGCTGTGCATTTTTATGGGGGCTGCAATTCATTCCTTTTTTGAATAAGATCTATTTTACATTCAAGTTTGGAATAGCCCCCCTCCCCAAGCTCTCCCATCCATGGACCTCTCTTCCTGAAGGAAAACATAGACATGGGTTAATGGACCAATCTGGTTTTAGTCATTGCATTTGGTCTTGGGGTTGCAACAACACTCACCCTTTCTATCCTATGTCTTGCTGAATTTCTGAATTTCCTTTCTCCCCTATATCCATGCTAAATTTCACTTACCATCAGTTATCACTTCAGTATGTCTTGGTAACTTACTAAGTAATGTGATCTAAAACTTCATTCTCAAGAGGTTATTTTGCTTTCATGATGGAATTTTTATACATGTAAATTCATAGTTAGAATAGGATAAGACAATATTGGGGGCACCAAAATGTATGAGCTGGGTTTCACACATCTTCTTCCTCCTTTGTATAAAAGAAGCTCTACATTTTTCTGCTGATCAGGATTAGTTACCTCTGCCAGTATAGTGATTCTCCTTTTGACCTGTTGGTCCCTGGATATAAGGAGTCCTAAAATCCCTGGTGTAACTCGTAATTTGCAGTCCAGTGAAACCCCTGCTGTGTTTCCTCACATGAGTGTGTCAATTTTGTGAACTAAGATCTCCAACCTTGAAGAGCCCAGGGGTGTGGGAAGATGAAGACTGTGTACATCGTTGTAGTTATGCCTACTGGGTAGACTTTTCATTTCCATCATCTTTCAAGACAACTCTTGAAGTCAGCTGTCATTCATTTTTTGTTTCCACCCTGAGAATCTATCAGTAAACCAACCTCACATTATTATTTCTCCTCCTTCAGCTGGTCATAAGGGCCCCTCCCCACAATATGGCCTCAAACAGTGTGGGCACCTGATCATGCAGCTTACTCATACATTCTCACCCTCTCAGGCTCAAAGCAGGACAGAATACTTCCATCTTAAAATGCCCGCTTGCTAGACTCATCTGAATTTTTACACTTAGTGCCTCCAGCATAATACAACTCTTAATGGTCCAGACTTCTTTGGATTATATTGTGACAGAGAGTGGGAGAGTTAATATAAATCTGAAGCAAAACTATGAATGAATATTGTTGTCCTTCTCACATGAATGCAAACTGTTTCTCATCTTCTTATCTAAATGAAATGGAAAAAATAGTATTTACCAAGTCAGTGATCACATTACATGCCCGTGAGACTTTACTAATGTGCTCTATTAGAAATGCTATGACTAGCACAGTAGCTGGGACTAGGACCTCTGCTTGGCTAAGCCTGCAGTGTTCTACAGCCATCTCCAGTAATCATGTAGTTTCTGTAGGAACCACAGTGGCAAATGAAGTGGAGATATAATAGAGACACAATCATGTATCTTTCAGGTCTTTACTGATGACACGGATCTATTTTTATATTATTTCTTATTTTTACTTTTTATTTTTCTTAAAGATTTATTTATTTATTTATTTGAGAGACTGGGAGGAGGGAGTGGGAGGGAGGGGGAGAGGGAGAGAATCTTTCAAGCATGCTCCCTGCTGAGCGCAGAGCCTGATGCAGGGCTCCATTCCACAACCCATGAGATCATGACCTAAGCTGAGACCAAGAGCTGGTTGCTTAACTGACTGAGCCACCCAGGCACCCCTACTCTTATTTCATAGTCTAAGAACCCAATGTGGGAGTTACTCTAACTACTAAGTATAATCCTTTCCAATTATATATTTGGGGACTAAGGAGATGATTACTTGGTGGGTTCATGGACCTTGTGGTCCCGCCATGAACCAGGATCTTAGCCAGGACTCCATTTATTACTTGGTCTCTGTAAGCTCTCACTCCCAATAGGGCAGTTTTGATAGCTTTTTGGGTCCCTTAGTTCCAACATGAAGTCAGACCTTGAGTGTATAGTCCTTGAAATGACCAGATATTTCCCTTTTCCCAAAACCATCAGAGTATATACTTTCTATGGTGTTGGGAGGTCTTTTCTCACCACAATATAGCTACTTCAGTCAATTGATTCCATATCTGAAATCTGGCTGGCATCTGAGACTGAGCAAGGAATTTTGGCTTTGGGTTGCAGTGAGTGCTTTCAAACACCTGCAGCATTGAGAATTCTGTGGAAAAGTCAGCTCTTCATTGACTTTATTACTTAGCTATACTGTGGGTAGAGAAGTATATGAAATGTGTATGCTGGTTTACTTTTCTCTCATTGGAGTAGGAGCCAACCATTTTCTTTGAAAGGAACCCACTTAGTTTAGCTTACCCATGTAATCAGTGTCATTTCTATGGTAAATAACTGTTGGACTGTACATTGAAAACTTTTCTGTATTATTGCATGGCAGGGTAAAGAGCATGCTGTGGGAAGAAAATTACAGATAGGTCAATGTTTCTACAGCCTATGTTAAAAGGAAGGAAGTAGAAATTGTAGATGTCAGAGCATGTCTTTAGGAAAGTGACCAGAGGGTAACAGTCTGAAATCTAGGACACACTGAACGCTGATAAAAAAGGTATTGCAGGAAAACGGGAAGATTTAGAAAGTACATGACAGTTGTCTTCCGTTATCTGCAAGTTTGCCATGTGTAACATTTGCACAGGGATTTTCAGTTTACTTTGAAGTGATCCTCATGAATTTGCAGATTACTAGATACCTATATTGCAGTAGAATTATACCAAAAAAACATTGCAGGTGCCTCTGTAACTCTTCAGTTGTGAAAATTAACACCTATGAAATTAAATTCAAATTTATCCTTGGGGCCTTTGGAGAAAAGTGATGGCATGGCATAAATGCCAGGAAATTAATATGTGCATATATGTATATGTTTGGTAAAATCTGAATTATAATAAATAATTTCAGTTTTCATAATCTGTTTCATCCAAGAATCACAAAATACTTTATAAATTAATGAGTTTAATTGCTTTCAGTATGTGAGTAAAATACGTTTTAGAGAGTTCAAGCAATTCACTTTAAATGCTGTGCTAAAGACAGCCATCTCGATTCAAAGTATATCTGAACTTCCCAGTTTAAGTTACATCAAATCTCTTTGTAGAACTGTGTTTATTAGTAATTAAATAACTGTTATTAATCATAATATAACTAATATTCACCTTTTGCCCTACAGAACACGTCATTTCCTTTAATCTTTGAAGAAGCATATCTGTAAAATAAAAGGACTTGTGTTATTAGACAGAGTGTACATTGAGGAAACAGAGGCAAATAATCATAGTTGAGTTCCCTAAAGTTGCCTGGCTAGTAAGTAATGGGACCAGGCATGGGAAGATTGTCTACCTCCTAGGGCAGATCTCTTGTCACAATTTTAGAATTTGCATAACTCAACTTGTGGTATTTGGAAGATTAAAGATGGCTTTTGGTCTTTATATCTTCCCTAGCACCTCTTCCTAATTGGAAGTCAGTTAATGTTTGTTGACTTGAAATAGTGTGATAATGACATATACAACTAAAAACATGTCTCTTTTTTTTCAGTGAAGTTATATAAAGCAGCTCTGGGGTCAGATTACTCCTCCCTTTGCTAGTTGTGTGAACTCAGGCATGTTTCCTATACTCTGTAGATCTCAATCTCCTCAATCGTAAACTGGAGGGAGCAATAGCACCTACGTCACAGAGTTGCTGTGTGGATTAATCAAATTAATCTATGTAAGTTACTTAAAACATTGCCTGGCAAAACTAAGATTTCAGTAAATGTTATCACTATTCTGGAATATTTTCACCATGGAAATATAGTGCTTGGCTTCTTTCAAGACAATGAAGTTTCCTAGAACCTTTCTTAAGTGGGGGTATCACTTAAATCATACGTAGTTTTAGAGGTACAAAAATTATTTATAGAAGCTGTTATAATTTACATGTGAGGAAACTAAGACCCGGGAGAGTTACAGGCCTTCTCAAAAATAGCATGCCCTGGTGATAGCACGAGGCTTAGCAACCTGTTATTCTCAGAAGGTAATCTCAGAAAATGTTGTTTGGGAATTTATTGTACTTGGATTAAGATAATACAGAAGGCTTTGCATTTATGCATTTTTTATGAAAGTAATCAACTTCTTAAAAGTTTTGCTCCTTAAAAGTATAAGATTTTGGGGCACCTGGGTGGCTCAGTCTGTTAAGCATCTGCCTTCAGCTCAGGTCATGGTCCCGGGGTCCTGGGATCGAGCCCTGAATTGGGCTGCTTGCTCAGCCAGGAGCCTGCGTTTCCCTTTGCCCTTCCTGCTCCCCCTGCTCTCTCTTTCTCTCTCTTTCTCTCTGACAAATAAATAAATAAAATCTTTGAAAAAAAAAGTAAGATTTTATTTCTATAAAGTTTTTCCAGGTAATTTTGTATAAATAAGGCATAATTGTACTTTTCAGTTTCAAAGATAATTATAAGTAATTGTCTTGATCCAGTAAACACCAATAGTATAATTCATGCAAAAATATGTATAATGTTTAATTCAGATCTCCTGATAATTTTAGTCAGTCCCTATTAATATATTAAGTGCTCTTGAGAAGATGTTTATTCTCTGAAGTATCAGAAAACTTAGAATTTGGTATGATCTAAGAACCATTATTATACAGAAGTAAAGAACCATTATTATATTTATTATCAATTTAATAATATTGAAGAGTTTCTGAGATTTGAGTGTATCCTTTTTTAAGCAATTCCTTGATTTACAATGAAATTTGATTTGGTTAATAAGGGTATAAAAATGATTTTATGACCCAGTGCTGATAATATGAATAATGGTAAATTGAATATTTAATGTTAGTTTTAAATCTATATTATGTGCACATTATGTGAATATAGAAAACTATTAGATTTATCTTTGAAATGAAATGGGCATAGAAGTAAGGAATTATACAAATGAATGTACATATTATCTATTTTAAGAATTTCATTACTCTTTATAATATGCTTAAATGGCTAAAATACCTTTTTCTTCAGTCTTCCATACATGTATACAGTTTAAAGATTTTTTCCCAGGGGCGCCTGGCTGGCTCAGTTGGAAGAGCAAGCAACTCTTGATCTCAGGGTCATGAGTTTGAGGCCCACGTAGGGTGTAGAGATCACTTAAATAAAGATTTTTTCCCAATTTCTTAAAAATTAACCATGAAAATTAAGTTAGCTAATACACGAAAGTTCACTCCCTTGAGTCATTTGCTTTGTTCATTGTCACAAAATACACAGGGTGCAAGAATTTTTCTTCTTAAAATATAGGGCTAACAGAATGAATGCTTAAATCACAACTTTATATTACTCAACAGGAGGGAGATTTCAACTCAAACACAAGAACAAAAAAAAAAAAAAATGTTGACACACACAAAAAAAAAAAAAAAAAAAAAAAAAACCTTTGACACCTGCTTGCCAGTGAAAATAATTGCATCTACTTAGATTTGCTCATCTTTTAAGTTTTTCCCTTTAGTTGGTTGACTACACATTAGGCTTTCAGAGTTAGAACACTTGTAAGTAAACAGCATATTTCACGTTGAATTAATTTCCACATTCTTTACAGTACTGGACAAAGGAAATTGCTGTATCAAAGCAGGCTTCTGTACAAGAGGGCACGTCTCTGGCAGGGCTGCTATATGAGAAACAGTTCTTTCTCCTTCCTCGAGTTACACATATTAGAGCATCTCCTATAGAAAGCTGGGTGTTGTGACTGCCAGGAAAGAATTCAAAATATGCAGTTCCTCTGGCTCAAAAGACATAACCTTCTGAGAAGAAGAGGAAAANACCTCTGGAAAAAAAAGGAAAAAAAATTTTTTTTTTTTTTTTTTTTTTTTTTTTTTTTTTTTTTTTTTTTTTGTCCATTGTAAATGAGCTGGATGCTGGTTTGATAGAATTCTGACAGGTGCTCTAGCCTGTGAACTCTTCTCAGTTGTAACTACATTGTCATTTATACTAGTGGGAAATGGTTTGTTAGCAGGATGTTACAAATAACAAGGAAGCATGGAGGTTGTCAATTTTTCTGTTGTTTGAATTTAAAATGGAAACAAAGTGCCAAAATACATTCTAGAATTCTGGAATTTAACAGTTTCTCAAACAACAAATGTAATGGTATTCTGTGTATACTGTATCTGGCACTGTTAAATGGATTTGGTTTTCTTTTGAATGTAAATCTAATGAGTTTTAAGCAGTCCCTGTTTACAGGTTCCACCCTTGACTCTCAACAGAAATTTCTTCACAGATCATAACGTACACGGATTTTTGCAGAATATCTGTCCCAAACCAATTCACTTCCCACAAAAGAAGCATAAGTACGTATAAAACTGGACTCTGGCACTGGCCGCCGGTTGTCGATGTTTACCTGGCACAGGTGCTATAGAGTCCCAGGGCAGTTGTGTGGGCAATGCCTCTGTTACTATGGATCTCATTCTAACATTCACCATCACATTTTCCGAATAATAATTTTCCTCAGTGAGAGTTGAAGTCTTCCACCTACTCCCACCTTCACTTCAATTCAAACCAAAGAAAAGTACCCCCCCCCCATTTTTCTCTGAAAGACACATTTAGGACTCATCAAGGTTTATTTGTTTATTTCCCAAATTTGTGTATTTTAATTTCAATACTAATCCAAATACACACATATCCATTACATGCTGGATGTGTGTGTGTGTGTGTGTGTGTGTGTGTGTGTGTTGCATGGTCTATATTAGTTTTTTATAGTTAATTAAAATCATGCCGTTGTAGTATTGTCTTTCTATCTTTGTTTATAATTACTTTGGCAATGATAGTGGTTTAACTCCAAAGAGCTATTGTCAAAAGAAGAGACAGACTCAAAGTTTTATGATACAGGTATAATCTACATGTAGGAAGTGATGCAAGATTTGAGTTATCCCAAGGCACACACTTCTAGACATGTGCTGGGTTTAATGATACCAGTGCTATGGCATGCCGCATAATATTTATTTCATAAGTGATTCCCTTTATGAACACCATCTTCTCTTAATTTAAATATTAAATGTTTTATCATGTTCCATTTTAAAACATGTTTTATTTTGATCTCTTTATAGGAGCAATGAGTTTACATCAAATTTTGTTATTTTACATATTTAAAGAGTATTATATTAAAAATCATCTCAATCAGCACTCAGGAATTCATGAAAATAATTTTTCCCATTGAACTGAGGTTTTCCTATTCCTCAAGCTATGGCATTAATATATTCATTAGGAAAGTGAATATGTTATAACTTCCTCCATTTTACTGAATAATATTTCTCACTGTCCTTTGAGATAAGCTCCCGGTTCAACTGTATCTTTTAAAAGGTTTTTTTGCTCTTGGGTAGCTCAATTGCAACATTCTTACATCTTCAGTTTTGGGAAATAGCAGGAAGAAAATTTATTTGCGTTTGGGCGGTCCAGGATTCCTTTGTCAGAATTTAATGCTGAATACTCACACTATTAATATAAGCCTTTGGCATAGGTGACAGAATGGTAAATGCCATCAGAAGACCTTGTATTTCTTTAAGTCAGTCGGCTAAGTTCTTCGGGAGCTTTTTATTTCTCGTATGAAGTTGTTTGGGTTTGCTCATTACTGACATAATAAAGTCAGTAGTAAAGGCAATATCCCCCAGACAGTCTCCTTTATTGTCTGTCCCAGTTTTCATTTTAGCACATGGAAAACATCATCATCCTATACATTATGAATCCTCAAGGCTACTTAAAATAGGGGCTTCCTATTACTACAGATACATTCTTTTGGTATTTCTTGTTTTTATGTTTCTGTGCTTTGCTAGATGCCACTTGGTTTGTGATTTCTGCTCAGTCATTTTGTTAAGAGGAAATATCTATTGCTGTATGCCACAGACCATCTAGGACGAATTTCCTGTATGGTTTACTTTGGAACATGTATAGTAAGCAGTCTCCGTGATAGCCGTCAGTGCTCCTTGCTTCTTGCTATTCACGGGCTTGAATAGTTCTCTCTCACGATGAGTTGGACTGACTGGGATAACTGCCTTAGTTCAGGATCGCTTAGCAAAAAAACTAGAGCCTGGGTAGCTCCAATGACAAACATTTGTTTCTCACAGTTCTGGAGGCTGAGAGATGTTGACAGATTTGGTGGCTGGTGAGCGTGTTTTCCTAGTTTGCAGATGGCAGTCTTCCTGCTGCATCCTCACAAGGCAGGGAGAGAGAGGGCTCTGGTCTCTTCCTCTTTTTATAAGGGTACTAAGCCCATTATGAGGGCTCCACCTCATATCCTCATCTAAACCTAATTCCCTTCCAGAGGTCTCACCTTCAGATACCATCACACTGGGGATTAGGACTTCAGTATATGATTTCTGGGGACGTAGCAACCATATCAATAACCAATAAGATATTACAGAAATTATGTATGTGACTTCTGACAGTAGGTCATAAAAATGCTTGCAGTTTCCATTCTGCATTTTGGGGTCACTTTCTCTGGGGCAAGTAAACTGTCACCCTGTAAGGATACTCAATCCTACAGACTGGCCCACAGGGTGGGAAACAAACAGTATGTCAACTGCCACGTGTATGAATCATTTTTGAAGCTGTTCCTTTAACTCCAGTCAAGCCTTTCCACTACTGTAGCCCCAGCCCACATCTTGACTGCAACATCATAAAAGATCCTGGGGCGCCTGGCTGGCTCAGTTGGTTAAGCATCTGCCTTCGGCTCAGGTCATGATCCCAGGGTCCTGGGATCCAGTCCTGCATCAGGCTCCTTGCTCAGCGGGAGCCTGCTTCTCTCTCTGCCTGCTGCTCCCCCTGCTTGTGCTCTCGCTCTCTGTCAAATAAATAAATAGAATTTTAAAAAGAAAAAAAGATCCTGAGTCCTAATCACCCACCTATTCCACTTTTAAATTTCTAACCCACAGGAACTCTTAGATAACAAATATTCATTGTTCTAAGCTGTTAAATTCCAGGGTTATTTGTTACCCAGTAACTAATATGCATGGACCACTTAGGTATTTATTATTATGATTTTTCTGTTTGGGTTTGAGAAAGAAAAAACCTTCCCCTGACACCAGGAAAATGATCTAATACTAATATCCAGACCTTGCCTTTGTTAGAAGTTGGCCAGGTATTCACAGCTAGGCCAGCATAGAACTATGTTCTCCTTTTGAACATAAATAATCTCACAGAACAAGAAAATCGAAAGGGACACTCACTCTGTGTCTGCGCTGAAATTAATCAAAAAACAAGGCCGTGCTGTGATCTCGTCCAAGCACAAACAAAAACAAGTTCACAGTATAAGGTGTCAACGTACCGAACCTTCCCCCACCAACCCCAGCATATGAGTGGATGCTGCTTCTTTACCAATTGGGGATGTAGCTTCTTTTCATTCCTCCTGTCTTACAGAAAATATATATTAAAATATCAAGTCATGGAATTGCTTCTGCTTCCTGACAGCATCTGATCGGAGTAAAGACCACACACTTGAATCGTCTGTTGCTATCACCTATTAAAATGCCAAACCCTCCAGCAATCTTTGTAGTACCTTCATGTTGACATGATCCATTATTCCCCATAGTATATTACCTCTTTTATTGAAATGAATAATAAACCCAACTTTGACTACAGGTGTGTATCTGCTGGTCTTTTCCTAGAGGACGCTGACAAGGTCTTGAAGACATCCATATATTCAAAAACAATTAGCATTTGCCTTTACTCATGACTTTCATGGGTAAAATGGTTCTTAAATGCAGAACTGAATAGTCTATGAATAAGAAATTACTGACACTTTTTGAACAATGGGTATAGGGTTTTTATTTTTCTTTTTTAAAATATATATTTTTTGAGAGCCAGGAAAAAAAAAATCTTGGTATGAAAAGCACACCAAAATTTATAGAAAGAACTGTTAAATATCCAAGTTAGAGAAGAAATTCAGAAACTTACTTTATTGCCATCAGGTAAATACATTATTACTGCTATTATCTCTCTTTAAAAGTATTTTCTTATAAAGAAATCTTCAACAAAGTATTGTTAGGTTAGCCTTTTAAAAATCATTAGCCATTGACCATCCTTTTCACTATGATTTAGAATTAGCCATTAACCCTTTCTCCTTATTGCTGATAATTACTTCTAAGAATTATTCATCGATTGCTTCTATGTACTAGGCATCATTCTAAATACTAACTGTCATTTCTGTTTTACAATTGATTAAAGTGAGGTGATAGATGATTGAAGCACATTGTCCAAGAACACGTAGCTATAATCGCCAGAATTCAAACCCAGGCAAGCTGGTGTAAGAATGTACCGTTTAATCGTACCCTATAGAGCTTCCTCCTGGTTCTTAGTTTTTCTAAAAGTAGCCATTCTTCTTCTGTCTTGTAATTCATTGTAATTGCTTGCATATCTATTCTTTTCTCTAGTTTAGATAACTCAAAACTGCTTTTTAAAAGATTACATGTAATATGCTTTTATCTATCTATGATTATTTATAACTCAATCAGACATTCAATGTCCAGCAAAGGATAAATACATTTTACCACTTTCATAAAAAATAGTTAATCTTTATTTCTGACATGTTAAATTCATCAAATAAAACAAAATAGAGGTTTATGAAAAATTTACGAGGTTGTCTTACATAAGTACAACTTTTAGAAAGATAATATGCAAAGTTCCTAAGTATTATTTTATTATAACCTATTTAAAAATCACCCACTTATCTATATATTAGAGATGGAGAATAGCTCTACCTCTAAAAATGTGTTCTGGGTCTGTGTTTTTGTTTTCATGTCATCCCTCCATGGAAGGTCTGCCTAAGACAAGATGATACCTTAAGTAAACTAATACTTAAGTAGTCTTTCAAACTATTTACATATTTTTTCCCTTTTGGTAAAATACCGATACTGAAAATAGGGAAAGATCTCAGAAGACTATTGATGGCATCATCCAGACACATTTCAATTCTTCAAACATTTCAGGAATGGCCTCAAAACTTCATAGTCCATTCAGAACAGATGTTTTAGATTGAACCACAGTTTAAGTAGGAGACTAGCAAGGGGGAGATTCCACCACTTGTTACTAAAACATTACTAGAGAGCTCCACAGAATATAGTAGCAAATCAGTACTTTGGAGGAAAAAAACAAAATTGGAATCTTTCTTTTCACTTTTTCTTTTTCACCTAAACTAACTAAAGGATTTAGCATTTGTAAGAATAGCCATGAATTTCTTTGTTATAGTTCTTTTTTCTCCCTATACCTTCTTGTTCACCTGTTTTGTTTTGTTTTGTTTTGTTTTGTTTTTGTTTGCTTGTTTTTTTTTTATTTTCTGTCAACCACTTAACTTCAGAGTTAAAAGCATGGGTTTGGGAGTTAGACCTTCCTTGACTCCTGTTTATACTCCATAACTAGCTTATGGCCTTGGGCCAATTATTTTACCTCTCCATACCTCGGATTCCTAATTTTTTTTGAAGATTTTATTTATTTATTTGAAGGAGAGAGCCCAAGTGAGGGGAGGGGTAAAGGAAGAGGGAGAAGCAGACTATCCGCTGAGCATGGAAGCCCAACACAGGGCTCAATCCCAGGACTTTAGGATTATGACCTGAGCCTAAGGCAGACAGTTAATGACTGAGTCACCCAGGCAACCCTGATTCCTCATTTTTTAAATTGTTATATACTAGTACTTATCTTGAGTGATTACTGTATACATTAAATATAATAATTCACATGAAGCCCTTATCAAAAGCATTTAATACATATTTAATGAAAATTCTTAAATAATTTTCCTCTCCTTTTCATTGCACCTCACAGAGCTCTGGCTATAGGTAGCAGGATGGACCAAGGATCCCAGCTGCTGCATTCTGAAATCCACAGCCTTGTTAGCACTGAGAGCATGCTTCCTGCAGGCTTCTCCCAGCCAGGAACTGGATGTTTCCTAAGGCAGCAGATTTCTGGGAAACACAGGGCCCTTTTGAAACCAACTTTTGGTTTGAAGGCTTCTGAAGACCTTGCCAAACCTTCCTTAGAATACATGGCAGTCTAGCACACTTCTACCAACATCCCTCCCTCTCTTCTTCCCTTGGGCCAGACTTGCACTGTGGTCTGGTTTCTATAAGATTCTTCATCTTCTTTCACATAGTTACCCTACTGAAACCTTTGCAGGTCTGTTCTCAGCTCAGTATCTCATGGAGAACTCAGATGTCAACACGAGCATACATCTTTAAAGACCAAACTCTTTGCCACTGACTCCTTTCATTTATTTTATTTTATTTATTAAGATTTTATTTATTTATTTGACAGAGAGAGAGAGAGTAAAAAGCAGGGGGAGCAGCAGGCAGAGGGAGAGGGAAAAGCAGGCTCCCCTCTGAGCAGGGAGCCTCATGTGGGGCTTGATCCCAGGACTCTGGGATCATGACCTGAGCCAAAGACAGATGCTAAACTGACCGAGCCACCCAGGCGCCCTGCCATTGACTCCCTTTGGACTGCCAGGCTATATGTAGGAGTCCTCATCCCTGTCTGTATTTTGCTGCCCTGCTTCTCTCACCTGAAGAATGAGATGGACCAAGGGTCAATCTACGCAATTTAAGGTATGCTTCTCAAGAGCTAAATCAGACTGTCCCAACGTTGCCCTTTGGGACATAACTTGAAAATATCACATTCATAATAAATAGATAACTTACCTAGTTAATTCTTTATTAGAAAATGAAAACAATCCCTTTTGGTCATTTTTAGAGAGTAATGGAATGAAACACATGCCACATCCACTGAATGTCAATCTATTAAGTTGTAAGTGTATGTCACTAAAATGTAATTCAGGTTATAGCAATTACTACACATTTCCTTGTACTGTCTTTATACATGTTTATATGTGCAAGAACATTTGCCTCAGCTTTTATAATGAGACTTAGCTATTCTGTGCTTTAAATTTAGAAGATGAATCTCGGTGGGAAGGGGCATCTCATTAAACAGCCCAGTACTTCCCAGAGTGAACCATTGCTTTTTGCCATCCGTACACTTTGATACCTGGTACTCCTACACGAAAGCGCCCCAGCAGTATGTCACTTTCACTCTATAGTTTTAATACACACACTTGTACCTTAATTCTACTCTTCGTTCAATTTCAGCTCAGCACATGCAGCCCATGAATATAAACAAACAAACAAATAAATGTATACTTTCATAAATATTAAGAAAGGACAGAGAAGGCATCAAAGAGAAAATAAGAATAAATATAGACTGGCTTAAAAGGAACAAGTAAATTGTACTAGCCCAGGGAGCTTGCTCTCAAGGCTGAAAGGCCCTGCTCCTTTTCTTATTGGGACACAATAAGTTTGTTGGTGCCTCAAAGAGCTGACACTGCTTTGTAGGTGTCTTTTAAGGTTTGCTTTCGCCTAGTTTCTGCCCCATCTCTTTGCTCTCTTCTTCCCTGATGCTTTTGTGACAAAGATCCAAAAAGTGAGATTACCTGAATGCAGCCCAACCAGACTCTCCCTCAAAAAGCCCAGCTTCTTTTCCAGGTAACTGATATACAATGAGTGTTCTCACCACTTCAGCTGAGACCCTGTTGCTACACTAAGTGGTGTAACTTGAACTCCATTTTAAGTCCAAAATTAGAACTCTAATATAACACATCAAAGCCTTCATCTAAGGGGTAGCAAGAAATAAACAAACACTGGATCATGGATCTCTGAAGGATGGAGACCATTATACCCCTCACAGTGTCTTCAATTTATTTACAACTCAATATAATTTTGAGAATGAAATGTTTAATCTTTTTTAACTTTCCAAACACTGGATGCCTGAAAGGTTCAATAGTGCCCCGTGTCTCCTCTGAACTGCTAGCCCAGGTGTTAATTGGCAAAGTTACTCAGTACCAGCCTCGGCTCAGTATCTAAACATGCAGTGCAGGGACCTTTTCATTTCTTCCTCGCCACAGGTCCCAGTTTGAAAGGACCATGGATTAAGTGAAACCAGTAAATCAGATTAGAGATACAAAAGACATACAGTAGTCTCAGCTCTCAGTTTGAAACCAGCTTCTCTCAAAATGCTATTTTCATGTAGATTGTCTTTTTTTTATATATATATCTCAATGGTGACTGCAGTTCAAGTGTAAATATTAAAAGCAATAAGAACTATTCTATGAGTTATCCTGCAGCTAGGAATTAACCTTAAGAAAGTAATCATGTCTGTGTTCCATGAAGAAGGTGTAGTCATCACGTGTGAGTTTTTAGTATTATGAAATTGAAAAAAATCAAAATTTGCAAATATAGGATCTTGGTTAAATCCATTCATTCCCACCACAATTATTTATTAAGTGCTCTTATGTTCCAGGCACGTTTGATGCTCTCACATCAGGGAACAAGACAGAGTCTGTAAGGAAGGCTGGATATTTAGACATTAATATTTTAAAAGAAAATTGTAATGAAGTGAAATTCACCGTTTTGAAAAATAATATGTGTATGTTCATATATACAAAAGAAACACATAAGTTGAGCAGAAATTAAGATAATGCATATGAAATTTAATTACTTAACATATCAATTATATCCCATAGTGAACATTTATGTAAAATGTAGAAGAATGATATTTAGAGGAAAATATCGATACATATTTGCTTTCTGTCTATTCAGCTTCACAATGAAGTCGGATAGGGAAAATGTGATAGGCTACTTTCTGCTGTTTTAAAGGTTTTCATGTTCTAATGGCATAAGAAAAATAAAAAGTTCAATAAGCATGCCTATATGTGAATAATCTGTAATTCTCAAATTAAACATTGGTACTAAATCAGTACAAAAATTGTACTCTCATGGCCCTCATGATTTTCCCATATTATGTCTAATTATTAGAATTTGCACATTTTATTTACATAGTTTTATTCTAGTGGATTTTATATTTAATTTTCATGAAAGTCAGATAAATTGTTTGTAAGGGTCAACAGTTTATCTGAGTACATGTTAAAGATAAACCTCCAGCTACTTATCTGTCTCTGCCCTGCATGCTACCTTCCTCTGGCTGTAATGATGAAAATAGAGAGGATAATATTGTATGCAAATAATTTGGGGGTTTCCCAAGAGACAAAGCTCTAGCCATAACATGGGAATTTTTAGGATAGTCGTTTGTTGATTACACCAGCCTCCCTGCCAAAAAAGCTCATGTCTAGAAGGAAGGATGGGTTCTTCAGTCATGAGGTTAATACAAGAAGTCTATCTAATTCACATTTCAAAACTGTTCTTGGGGCTACAGTGTCTTCATGCCACCTCTTAACCTCTCTGTTAGAAGCCTTTCACAGTGAATGGCTACCACTGTGTGGGAAGAGAGAGGGCATCTCAGTTTTCCAGACATTGACAGACTGCAGTTCATGCAACTGCTTGAACTCTGGAGACCAATTGGTGTTCTATGTCTAGCCGTAGGAGCTTGATGGGTAGGAAAAAAGGAAGCCAGAGTTACAGTGGAATGTAATTCCCCTAACAATGTTCCAGTCTGCATTTCTTAGAGATCAAACTGTTCAAATGTTCAGACTTGTGCATTCAAAATGAACTTTTAATCTTGGAAGTAGAGTCAGGCAAGAATGAGTCAATGGTGCACCTATCAAATATTTCCTTCCTCAGACTCAGTTTATTTTTTTCTTTGAGGATTAGGAGATATTGCAAATTTGAAAGATAAGTGTGTTTTGATTGGAATATTTGAAATAAAAAGATGATATTTTAAGGATTTTGCTAATTGACAACAGGACAAAGGAACTACTTAAAGCATAGCAATTTATTTTATATCTCTTCCTGCCAATATATTACAGAAATAATTGAATAATGGGTCCTAAAACACATTGATTATGAGAATTACTTGGGGAGCATTTATTTATTTATTTATTTATTTATTTATTTATTTATTTATTTATTTTACAATATTTAAAAAAACCCACCCCCAGCCTTCCAGGATCTCCAGATGTCTCTTTTAACAGTGATCCACGGGATTCTAACTAAGAATCAGGTCAGGAAACCACTGGTCTAGAGAAAGACTTTATTGTATTGCCCACAGATTTCAAATGACATGTAGTACAATGTTTGAGGTATATTATTTTGATTTTTTAAAATAATTCTGCTTTTAACTAATCAGTTTTATCATTTATTACCTTAGGTTTCGGGGCTTTGTCTTTTTTTTTTTTTTAATCTAAATGCATTTAATCATGGCCTTAAGACTTTAATATCTATGGTATACCTTACTAGGAGCGAGGGACTGTTTTATAGATAGCTTACCTAATGATTTCTGTATTAAAGATACTTTATTCAATCATTTGTTTTTGTTGGGATCAATGTCTAAGGAAATTTAAAGTTGTATATTACCTAGATCTATTTTGATGAGCTCTGGCTCTTTTCTATAAGCCCCTACTTCCTCAAAAAATGTATTAGAGAACATAAATATAAACAAGCCTTCCATAAATGTTTACTGAGTGAAAAAATGTGTAAGTCTGTTAACTTCCCAGAGTTAGTGAGCGAAAATTTTTTGTACCCTAACTGATGTGCCAAACACAGTGCAATAGTTTCTCCAATGTAAGCCACAAGCAGAATTCAGTATTATACTTGCTTCTAAGAAGTTAACAGTTGGAATGGACAGTTTTTTGTTTTATTTCTGTTTATTTATTTCTAGCTTGCTTTTTTCTTTTCTTCTTCCTTCCTTCCATACTTTCTTTTCTTCTCTTCTTTTTTGTTTGTCGTCTTTAAATTTATGAACTGGCCCTCATATCATATATTTACAATCCTGATTCTAAACTTAGTTAAAAATCATAGCCCAGTAGGAGATTACAATTTAATAAAATTCTAAAATTTCTATTTATTTCTGGGGTGTTTACATGTCTGTACATATTTGATCTATGACTGACCAAATGTTATCTGTTTGAGACGTAGGAGACCTAAGAGAAAAGAAGAAAGCTCAAGCAAATGAACACACACATAAGTGAACAAAGACATCCGATGTGTTTCCGCTGCTGGCATTCAGATGTACCTCCATATCTAGGGAATTGTTGGGTAAGCGTCTATTTTCCAAAGGGAATAAAGAGTCTCCTGAGAAATAACTCATTCTAAGAGGCATAATGGGCCTGACTTAGTAATAGTCTTAATTACTGATGAGGAGTAGAGATTTTGAATGCAAGGAATGACTGCTATTCAAGTCCATTTTTAACCCTACTTCCTGGCTTTACCTCTGGACTAAAGTTAAAAAAAAAAAAAGCAATAAGTATATAAGAATTTAATAAAAAGTTTTAGCATATTGTGTCTAGCACATGAAAGCAGCTCAGTGACCCAATGAACACCATGACAATGCTGATAGACATTGTTTTTATATAGTTACTTAATTGTATAGAATTCTCAAAGTTCAATGATATGAACTGCTATTTTCCCTGGATTTCACTGTAATGAATTATGATTGAAATATTTTCTCCAGATTTGTTAGTTCATGTATTCAACAGATACTTTCAGAGTTCATGCAATGGGCCAGGCTCTCACATACTAAAGTCACAACAATATGAAAGATAAAATGAAAAATTAAACAACAAACAAAATTTCCTTTCAATGCAGCAAACACTGAGACACCCAAGATAGACTTATGTGACCAGAAAAGGCCCCTCCTACAAAAATGAAAGGACTTCTGTGTCAGACCCTGAGGTCTAATTAATATCCACCTGTGAAAAAGAATGTGGAGGCAGGGAATGGGTATTGAAGAACTGTTTCTGGCTAAAAAACAAAAAAACCCAAAGAACAAAATGTTCTAAGAACCTAAGGAAGAGAAAGAACATAACCCAAACAAAAATTTAACGATGTTAATTGTGATTTCAAAGGGGTGGGGGTCACATACACAGAGACACATAGACCTACACACACACAAACACACACACAACACACAAATCAGTGTTACCAGTATACGAGCTAAACATTGATATAATTCTATACACTGAGCAAAAGTTGATGTAGTAGGAATGAGTAATAGATTTTCAAAGGATCAGTTTTCTATTTGTTGCTGTTACAATTTGTGATAGCTCTCTGCACTCAATATTATGGATACAATTTACCTAAGAGATTTCTTTGATATATGAAACTAACCAAAGAGAGAGACAGCAAGAGAGACCGATGCACTTTTCCTTTTCCTTCCCATTACATATTTCCTACTTTTGCGTGGCTCATGGCTCATGGGTACGTTGGAGTCCACAGACAGAACATCACACTGCATTCTGTAGTAAATATCACTTTCTCATTGCTTTGAGTGTCTGTGTGTGTGTTTCTTGATCCTGCTCGCTAAGCACAGTATATTTAACCAGGAGTGGACCTATAACTCAAACGATGCCAATCAGATTCTTTCTCTTGGGGATTTGGATTCAGTGACATCAGTCAGGTTTCTATCATTTGATCTCGCAAATGAAACTTGGATTCTGTGAATCGTTATGACCAAAAGAAAAAGAGACTTACTTTATCGAACATGTATATTGTGCTTGCTGTGTGCGCAGCAGTATTCTAAGTAAGCATGAGGTGAATGAAGGGGTAAGAGACCATACTAGTCTAGAGAAAATGAGATAAATGACATGGACAGGTGTGCGGGTTCATAAAATGTTTCAGTTTCAGTGTCTAGTTTCCCCTGGGCCTGTAACAAACCAAATAAAGTTTCTGCCATTTTTTTCAGTACTAAAGCTCCCTGATATGTACTTAACTTAATTATTTATTTACTTTTTTAAAGCAAGTTTATTTTACTAAAACAATGTCTAAAACTGACACTAAACTGGTTTTGGAGGCGCCTGAGTGTCTCAGCCCGGTAAGGTTAAAAGTCTGTTCTCAGCGCAGGAAATGATCCCAGGATCCTGGGATTGAGCCCCGCTGGGGGCTTCCTTCTGGGTGGGGAGCCTGCTTCTCCTTCTCCCTCTGCCTGCAATCCCCCTGCTTGTGCGCGCTCTCTCACTCCCTCAGTCAATAAATACGTAAAATCTTTAAAAATAAATAAATAAATAAACTGGTTCTGGACAGGAATAGCTCTCTCCTCAGAGGTTGTTCATTGTGTTTTGGAAATTAAAAAAAAATATGAACAATTCCTATGTAAATAGTGAGATTATAACTGTTTAATAATACTATTGTTTCACCAAATTATTAAAGAAGAATTTGTACATAATTCAATATTTACTTAGCAAGCTAAATTTCCTCATCCTAATTTAAAAAAAAAATCTTCTTAAAGTGATAGGGAACTGGCATTTGGGAATTAGAGATATTATTCTTAATTACATTTCATGTGATCTTACTTATGACTCAATATCCATGAGAGTGCTATTTTTTCTATCTATAAAAAGCAGTCCGTAATTACTGCTTTAAGTGCTGCATAGTCATTTTATAATATAAAAAATTGAATCAAAATTAATTTATGACTGTTCTTTGGGAAAGTTGGCTAAAAAAGCATGACTAAATGTCTTGGTATGGAAATTTTTTATTTTAGTCTCCACTAGACAGTTTTTTAGTTTCTCTTTTATACTGGAAGCTTTCACATAGTGTTTGAAATCTCCACAGGTTTTTGTGTTTTTTGTTTTTTGGGTTTCTTTACTGAAGAGAAATCTAAAGGCAAGAAAGTCTGAGTAATTTATTCAAGTCTACATAGAATTGAATTCAAGTTATTCAGATTTCATAGTATAAAATTTCTTCATTATGTCATTCTGACTTATATGGAATCATAACTGTTTTCAGAGGACAAAAAATTAATGAGGAAACATCTTTCATTTGTGTAATTACTTCTAGTTTAAAGAAATATCATTACATCAACCTCTCAGTTAAAATAATTTTGATTATTGTAAATTTGTGGATTGTAAATGAGGAGTTTTTCGTTTTTCAGGGAACATATTATTTCTAAGGAGCAGTGAAACTCAAAGCACACCTATCAGGTCCTAACTACAAGCCTAGAGCCTGAAACCCCACTGGGCAAACCAGCTACAGGCAAGCGAAGGCCCCTGAAAGGCAGCAACATTGTACAAAGGGCCAAGAAAAACTGAGTTTACCATGTAACAGATATTGACTTGCTATTAACAAAAGAAGAGGCAGGAAGCTCCTGTGAATTTGTTGCTTATTTTGTTTTATTTATAGATTGGAAATATTCTGGAGTTGGTGAAAGGAAAAGAAAATTTCTGTGTATAAAGATCTAGCATTGTTAATTTTTAGTGACCAAACATTCAGAAAACCAGCACAACAAAAAATAACAACAGGTATTTTAAATTGTACTACTTCAGGAGGACATATACCTTTAACAGTTAAGCATCACAGACCCAAAAAAAAAAAAAAAAAAAAAAAAAAGGTTACATTTCATACTTCTACAGAGTTCTCTTAGGCATTCTCTTTCTCAGCCTACACCTACTTTGATACATTATATAGGCTTCAGCTGTCACAAACCACAGAGGAAGTCAGTAGTCCTAAAGATTGTTATCAACACCTGTGATTTAACTCGTCCTAACACTGTTTGAATAGATTCATTAATCTCATATGCTCTCTGATGGATTTCTCTCTACCCCATCTGGTTCAAAACCACCAGCATCTCCCTTTAAAACACTCTTTTTAAGAATGTGTCCGTGCTTTATAACAGGCTTTCCTATTTTTAATCATTACACATGTTTTCAACATTTCATTTTTCTACTCCATTGTATTCCATTTATATTTCATTATGCTTCCTATCTGTCCATCATATCTTCATGTCATGCCTGTTTTCTATAATAGTTTCCTTCTGCCCTGTATTGAAGTGCCAGTTTCATCTTCCTACTTTAATCAATATCTATTTAGAAGTGATATACTTTTCTTCAATGAATGGCTTTAGTATATAGAAATTTTGTCATTTATTACAACAAACTCTGAATGCACGTACCTATTTTTTTTAATGTCAGCCTTCTGTGTTCCAAAATGAGTTTTATTTTACATCCATTCAGACAATAATTTTAAATGTAATAATATGTCTGTCTTCCTACAAAGTACAATTTCAACAGTCAGTATGTTTTAAAAGTTTTTTCTCCCAAATTTCAAGGTTTGAGTAAATTTCTGAAGTAGCTCTATAGTAGAAAATACATCTTAGGAAATAATCTGTTTTAAGAAATGCTTTTCAAGGGAATGGATTTCTTTACAAAAAACATTTTTTTTTTCCAAATAATATTGTCATTTACAGCACTTGGGAAATGTTAGTAATGAGTTAAAATATTGACTATACATTAATTATATAGAGAACATTTTTATTTCTTATAACAATTTAAAATGTTTAGATGAATTCAATATTTTCTAATGTTATAACTGATTATAAATTTTTATGGAGTATAGTACAAAAGAAGCGTGCAAAACGATTAAACTGCTACTGCCTTCTCCATTCTCTCTCTTGTTACTATCCCTTTCAATGTTAAATTGTTCCTAGCCATTAGTGATTCATAAATTACACTATCTAAATAAACCACATAAATGAAAATGGATCCCTCAAGGTATACTGTGTCATTGTTTAATTTATGATATTGATATGATAACCTCCAGAAGGCTGGGAAAAATCTAAAATCCTTCCAAATAATTTTTTTTTCCCTACTCATTCCTAACAAAACTAACACGCACACAAGGGATCTGGGAATAATGGAGAGCAAGGTAGTTTAGGATCAGAGAGACACAAATGTGAAGTTTGGAGCATTCTGTTACTGGCTGTGTGACCTGGGTCATGTTAGACGATCTTAATGAACATCTGTTTTTCTGTTGTTGTTGTTTTAATCTACAAACTAGTTTCATCTATAAACTGATATCCTGCCTTATAGAGTATTTGTAAAATTAAAAGAGATAACATTTGCCATATGTTTAACATAGAACTTGGCATATACTAAGCACCCATTAAACCATTGTTGTTTTTGTGGTTCTTACAATCAGAAAAATACAGGGAGATCCAGAGTGGTGGTGGGGAGCAGTAAAATACTTTCCTTCCAAAGCCCAACATCACTGGCTGGAAAAGCACAGAAAGAATAGAAAAGAATCTTGAATGGCGCTCCAGTCACTAGCGAGTGGTAAGAGGAAAAGTTCATTCTAGTCTCTATCCCCTCTACTCAGGCACACAGAGGGGCTTTAACAAAAGAGACATGAAGTGACGCTGTAGGATATTTGTGATATTCCCATGACCTAAGAATTTATTAGGAAAATTTAAATTATGTCTAGTAGCTACTTGTACGTTGGAAAATTCTGTAGACGACAACTAAAAATGTAATAATGTTAAAAGATGGCATTGCACTTTATTAAAATGTAGAATTCCTCAAATAATCAAATCAACCTAAGATCAAAATGCAAACTTTGAGGATAAATTTGAGGCAATAGGCCAGTTCAGTCCATGTGGGTGTTATTGAACTTGAGGCTATTTCTTATCTTCTCAGGAGGATAGCTATTGAATGCTACATTTCTCAAATGTCAATCAATACACTGTACTACTCAAATAAAACTAAGTCAAGGCTACACAACTTTCTACTTTCGTAGTTCGGTTGTCTGGATTGCTCCACATTGATTTAGTACATTTGGAAAACTGATGCAGGCTTTATGATTTGAGGCATTGGGAGTATTTATAAAATCTGCTTATATTCATGATGAAAAAACAACTAGACTTGAAAGATTTACATTTAGGGAAAAAAGAAAGAAAAAAAATTACATCTGACTTTTGTTTTTGTTGTCAATGTACATAGCAATTTGGGTAAAGATTATTCAGAACATTAGTTATAAAACAAATTACTGCTACAATGGCACTAATTTTTTTTTGAAAATTCAGAAAATAGAGTTATTCAAACAAAATTATAAATTAGATGTCAGTTCTACTTCAATAAAGCTGAAAACAGTTATGAATTAGATACTGCTGAAAAGATAACTATAACATTGTGGAAAACATTAAAAATCTTTTTATCTACCTAATTTTTCAAGTCAGAAATTTGGTTGACATCGAACCCTTCTCTTCTTCCTATAGTTGATAAAATCACCAAGTCTTAGATTCTGCTTCTAATTATCTTCTCCCTCATATTTACTTCATCTACTTTGCTCTAATATTTTAAAATAACTTCATGTTATCTACCCCAAAATACTTCAGTATATGAATATAAAAAAACAAAGGCATTCTCCTATATAGCCTAATCAGAATAATATTTCACGTTTAAAAAAACACACACCCAGTAATCCCTTGATAACATCCAACTCAAAATGTCTATTCTTATTTCTCCAGATTTTCCTAAAATATCTTTTTTCAGTTAGTTGGTTCAAACCAGTATCTGCCCAAATCTACACATTGCACTTGAATGTTATGTCCCTTAAATCTCTTTGATATAAACAGTGCCACTTTTTTTCATGACATCAACTTATTGAAGAAAGCAATCAATTATCCTGCAGAAGATTCCACTTCTGAATTTGTCTAATTGATTTCTCATATGTCTATAAAATGCTCTTTTTTTTTTTTTTGTATTTAGTGTCAAGTGGAAGTCAGATCCAACAGATTGGTTAGATTCAACTTACTCATTTTTTCTTTTTTGTCAAGAATACTTCACAGATGTTGTATATTTCATGTCACAATACATCAGGATGAACTTAACGTCTAATTGTGCTACTATTATTAATGTTAAGATCTATCAGTGGACCATTCCAATTTTCATACCCTGTTATAAGGGGACTTAGAGTCTTAATCTAAAATAATTTAATGGATTTCTTGAATGTTCATTGAATAAATTTTGCTTAGTTTTCTTATTTTCCAACACAAGTCCTTCTGTTTTAAGTACCCAACTCACTGAAATCACCTCGTGTAAGAATCTTTGGAAAATTTAGATAAGACTCATAAAAGTTGAGAGAGGGATTTTAAAATCCATAAGATATAAAATATAAATTCAAAAGTAAATGGCCAGATCTCCTATAATAAAAGATAAGAGTGCATGCATATCTGACAACATATTTCTAGTTAATCACTGACTACAAATTATGGATTTAGGCATACAATTAAGGCTCATTACTATACAACTGTGTTTGGAGATTTCTACAAACTAACAAAGCCATAACAGGTTTATAATCTAATTAGTTAGTGCTCGTAAAATTGTCCCATGCTGATCAAGCAGTTTTGCTTTTGCTTCTTATTTCTCTTATACTCAATTTAAAAATAAAACTTGGATTCCAAACAAATTAATTAACCCTCTTACTTACTTGGTTGTTTCAGCTCCATTAAACTAAGGTAATCAAATCACCTCGTTCCTAGAGCCCTGAGAAGATAAATTTAAAGGGCTTCAACTGTGAAAGGATAGAAACAAAGCTCACCGGAGAGACAAGATATGCATAGTCAAATAATTTTTGTAGGCATTAGGTTGGGAGTTTCTGCATGAACTAGTGATTCTTGGATAATTCTATAAATCCATTTTGTATATAATATATTATACTTCAAAAAAATGTTTTTAGGTGCTCTATCTGCATATACAAAAGAAAATGTTGGTACCAGTTTTCATTTGCCTTAGTCTTTTGGACTCAAGACTTCTCTCTTATTCCTCCTCCCTCTTCTTATTTTTCCTTCTCTACTTTCTCAAACAAAACCCAAAACAAACAAGCAAACAAAACATCTTTTTTTTAGTTAGATCCATAACGTGGAATTTACACGCATTTTGGTTTATAAGTCTTTGCTACAACTCTATTAATCATTACTACTATTTCATTACTAGTATTTACATTTTACAGGTAAGGAAACTGAAACTCAATAAGGTAAAAGAAGATACCCAGAGGGACCTTGAAGTGATCTAGCTGCTGGTGATGGAGCTGGAACTAGACTCCAACTGTGCAACCAAAGGCCGTGTTTGTAAGTATCCATTAAGGGAACTAAAGGAAGGTCCAGTCTTTTGTTCCCAAGCACATTAAAACAAAAACACAATATAGGGTGTTTTTCAGCCAGGTAGGTATTATTCTGCCAGGATACATGTACCCATATTTTATTTCATTGTAATGAATACAAATAATATACTGTTAAAATGTAAATTTTGAATCTCATTCTATCTTCCAACTATATCCTTTGTCAAATATATTCTCTTAAGATTCTACTAAATAAATGCCAGATATTTGAGGAAATTTAAAATGTAAGGCCATCATTTATATTATAATTGGAATCAGCGTATGTTAGCCATCAATATTTTATTTTTTATTTTTTTATTTTTTTTGTTTTTTTTTTTTTAAGATTTTATTTATTTCTGTGACAGAGATAGACAGCCAGCAGAGAGGGAACACAGCAGGGGAGTGGCAGAGGAAGAAGCAGTCTCTCAGAGGAGGAGCCTGATGTGGGGCTCGATCCCATAACGCCGGGATCACACCCTGAGCCGAAGGCAGACACTTAACAACTGCGCTACCCAGGCGCCCCTATTAGCCATCAATATTTTAAACTGCTTGGCCACCCGAAAAATATCACCATCTAGTCTCTGCAGAAATTTGGGAATGGAGTTATATAAAAAACAAGCAAACAAACAAATAGCCAAAAAGACAAAAATAAACCTCCTGAAGAGCAAAAATTTAAAAGGCATGACTTTAGAAGAAGGTGAAAATAGCTAGTGTTACCTCAGGAATGAACACATATGACCCCTTAGCACTTCAGTTACAAATCCAGAAGCACTTAGTCAAAGCATCCAAAAGAACAATGTCAGCTTCATAATTAGAATCCGTCTGCTTGTGCGATTAACATCCCCTAGCTGCTTTTCTGTGTCTGTAGTAGGAGACACCTATGATGTTTTTGTGCACTGACATCTCATTTATGCAACGTTATACCCCCAAAAGAAAGATGGCTGTGTTGTGGGGAAGAGAGAGTCTGTGTTGGGAGCAGGGTTCCCAGGTGACTGACTAGCTGTGTGAGCTTGAATGAATGAAGTTAAATTCCTCAAACTCAGTAACCTTATATCTAAAATATGAATAAGAAAACCTACCTAATATTGTTCTTTTGAGGCTAATTAAATTTTATTTGCTGGTATATAACAAGAGCTTCCTAAATATTTGTTGACCCTGGAATCGTAATTAATGAAAAGCAGTTGATAGGCTTGTAGGTATTAATGTGTCTGAATATAGAGAAAAATTGTGAAGAGTGGTTATATTTGGGGAGGTTCTAATGGAGAAAATTTAGTCTTTACACAATTGCTTTTCACCAATTTCCAATTGCCATTAATAACCCTGTGTCAGGCAACTAAGTTCCATAATCCGGTAACCTGCCATACCATTCAAGTGGAGCCATTTCTAAGTCCCTGCCTAATAGAAACCCTCAACCTGCCATAGTGAGCAGATTGAATCCCAAGGGCTGGTCCCCCACAGCACTAATTGCCCAGGGTAGCTAGCCTTTTGGATTCCTGAATATAATTTTCTTTCATTCTCCCTTTATTTGTTACCTCATAAGCGGTTCCTATTCTATTTCTCCATTTTGTAAATTTGATACATTTTATCTGCTGAGGACTAAAAACCACATAAATGATTTAGTAGTTAATATAAGAACCAATGGAGTATATACAGTGTGAGTGAGATCTAAAGGACATAAAGAAAACCCTTAGTGTTCTGTTTTGTTTTGTCTTTTTAACATTTGTGGTAGGCAGAATTCTAAGGAAGTCCGTAAGATTTCTGTTCCCTGGTACACACTCCTTGTATCATTTCTTCTTCTTGATTGTGGATGAATCTGGGAATATAATAAGATGGTGGATCCCTTGATTAATTACATTATATGACATTTTCAAGACCATTTTACTTTATACAGGATTTCATATTACTAGCCTCCAGGGCGATTTGGAGGAGAGACAGCTCCTGTCCGGGCGGAATGCTGTAGGAGCTAGGTGGCAGGGAAGTGCAGGCCTCACTAGTTGCTGAGAGTAGCCCCTGGCAAGAGTTGACAAGTAAGGGGAAATCTCAGTCCAAGAGGTTCAAGGACCCGAATTCTTCTGACAACCTGAATTAGCTTGGCAGAGGAAGCTGGACCTGAGATGAGAGCTATGGCCCTGGTCACCATGTTAACTGAGGTCTTGTGAGACCTTAAAAGAAGACTTTGCTAATCTGTGCTCACATTTTGACCCAGGAAAACTCTAAGAATACATGTATGTGGTTTTATTCTGCTAAATTTGTTAATTTGTTTTGTTGCAGTAAAAAACATATAGAACATCTGTGGTTCAGGATTAATTTCATTTTTACACACTGGTTATCTCCTAGATATGTTAATTTCCTGAATGATAACTAGATTGTAACTAGAATTAAGATATATGCCTCCTCCATATCTCTTATTTGATAAAATGAGGAGAGAGAGACAGAGAGGAGAGAAAAGCAAACATATGACGTGATACTTGAATATAACTATGGATTTAATTAACTAAGAAAATGTAATGGTCAGCCCCTTTTTTATTTTTAAGTATACTATCCTTAAATACTATTTGATTAATTTATAGAATTTTAGTTAAAGGATTTGAAGAAAGATTTACACAAAATATTTTCTCTTCTTTTTTTTTTAATTTTAATTCCAGTATAGTTAATCTATATTGTTAAATTAGTTTTAGGTGTACTTTTAAAAATCATTTCTTGTTTTAATAAACTTTTAATTTTGGATTTTTTTAGACTTATAGAAAAGTTGTGAAGATAATAGAGAGTTCCCATATATGCTATACCCACCTTCCCCTATTAAGAACTTACATTAGTATATTTGTTATAATTAATGAACCAATATTGATACATTATTATTAACCAAAGTTTGTATTTAATTCAGATTTTCTTAGTTTTTACCTACTATCTTTCTTCTCTTTCAGGATCCTATCCGGTACTCTGTTGTTTAGTTATCATGTCTCCCTAAGGCTCCTCTTGGCTGTGAGAGTTTATCAGACTTTCCTTATTTTTTATGAACCTTGACAGTTTTGAGGAGTGCTGGTCAGGTATCTTGCAGAATGTTTCTCAGTTGGGATTTAGCTAACATTTTTCTCATTGTTAAATGGAGTTTATAATTTTTGAGAGAGAGATTTACAGAGGTTGGTAAAATGATATTTTCATCACAACATCCCATAACATCATATGAATATGAGCTATCACTGTTGGTGTTGACTTTGATCACCTGACTGAGGTTTGTTTATCAGGTTTCTCCATGATAAAGTGACTCTTTTTATCCAACTTCATCTACGTTACTCTTTGGAAGGAAGTTACTCTGCAGAGCTCGTGATTAGGGAATGAGCAGTTTGTTCTATTGCTCCACCTCCTTGAGGATGGAGTATCCGAAAGAATATTTGTACTTCTTTTGCACTGGAGGTTTGTCTCAGCCCCATTTTTTTTTCAATTGTTTATGTATGTTAGTGATTCAATATGGACTCATGAATACTGATTTTATACTTTGGGTTACAATGCAATACTAAGTCAGGTTTTTTTGCGTGACATATTCCAGTTTTGGCCATCAGGAGGTCTTTCAGTTGGCACCTGTGTCTCTTTGACACACTCCTGTTATTAGTCTCTCTCTTTCTCTCTCTCTTTGCATTTCAGTTTGTGAAGTTTCTATTGACATATTTTCAAGATCACTGATTCTTTCCTCTTGTTTCCAGTCTACTGACACAGTTTACTCAAAAGAATTTTTCAATCCTGCCATAGTGTTTTTGATTTCTAACATTTCTTTTGATTCTTTATTAGAGTTCCAATCTCTCTGCTCACATGAGCATCTGTTCTCATATGTTGTCTACCTTTTCCATCAAAGTTCTTAACATATTAATTATAGTCATTTTAAATTTCCTCTCTGATAATTCCAAAATCAATGTCATAACTAAATCTGGTTTGGATACTTGTTTTATTTCTTTAGAACATGTTCTTTTTCTTGCCATTGGCATTCCTGGTAACTTAAAAAAAAATTTTTTTTTAGAGCCAGGTATATTTTATCAGGTAAAGAAACTGAGGTAAAAAGTGAATTCAAATTCAAATTGTGTCCTTATTTTTGTCTTACCTTTTGATTTGGGGTTTTGCAAGCACTCTCCCTCAGAGAGAGTCTGTGTCTTGCAGCTCTTTTAGTTCCAATGCACTTTTGTTTTAAAGGAGGAAAACATTCTATAATCTAATGATTAAACCTCAGTCTCTTAGTGGGTCTGTGTCCCTGAGCTGTGACTTCTATAAGTGGTTTTAGTGGTTTAGGTTTCTCCTACGTTTAGTGAGAAAAGGATGAAAGGAGTAGGGTGGTAGAAATGCCCTTTGCCCAGGTAGTACAAAGTTCTGGTAAATTCTTCTGCTCTGGAGAATAGGACTTTGCTACAGAAAATACTCTGGTGACTCTTTTTTTTCTTCTCCCTATCGAGGAGCATGGGTCAGGAAGGGAACTTTACCAGATCTTCACCATGAGAACTTTGTTGGGTTCCTGGAGGTAAAAACCCCCAGAAGCATGGGGGTCTCTGTAAGAATGCCACCTCTGTGAGTTTCTCACTTTGTTTTTTTTCTTTTTTTTTTTTTTAAAGATTTTATTTATTTATTTGACAGAGAAACAGCCAGTGAGAGAGGGAACACAAGCAGGGGGCGTGGGAGAGGAAGAAGCAGGCTCCCAGTGGAGGAGCCCGATGTGGGGCTTGATCCTAGAACGCCGGGATCACGCCCTGAGCTGAAGGCAGATGCTTAACGACTGAGCCACCAGGCACCCCAGGAGTTTCTCACTTTCATACTAGTCCATGCTATGCCTAGCAATTCATAAAGGAAACCAAAATTATTTATTTTTCATATGCTTAGAAATTATCTCACTTTCTAACACATAACAAATACGTAAGTCTTGTTAGAAAATGGAAAGAAGTAAGGGATTTTAGCCAGGGCACTTAACAAGACAAAATAAAAAGAATACAGATTGGAAAAGAAGAAATAAAACTACATTTATTTGCAGGTAACATGACCTTGTATACAGAAAATCCCAAGGAATTTGCCAAAAACAAAATAAATGAAATGGTAAGAATTCATTCATGGTATTTCACTCATGGTATTTCCATATACTACCAATGAACAATATGAAAATGAATGAAATTAAAGCAATTCCTTTTATAACATCAAAAAGAATAAAATACTAAGGAATAAATTAAAGAAGTACAAGACTTCTACACTGAAAATATCGTTAAGAAGGCAGTACTTGCCAAATTAATCTACAGATTCAGTGCATCCCTATCCAAATTCCAGCTACGTTCTTTGCAGAAATTGGCATTCTGATTACTAAAATTCACATGAAAATGCAAAAGACCCATTTTTGATAACAAAAAGATTATTGACATAGAAGAATAAAGTTGGAAGATTAGGAATTCCTGATTTCCAAGTCTACTGTACAGAAACAGTAATCAAGACTATATGACATAGGCAGGATAGACATAGAGATCAATGGGGTACAAGTTAGAGTGCAGAAATAAACCCAGACATCCATGGTCAATTGATTTCTGACAAGGGTGCCAGTATAATTTGATGGGGAAAGAATGTCTTTTCACTTAGCAGGGTTGACACACTACTACAAAAACATGAATTTGGACTATTCACATTATATGCAAAAATTAATTCAAATAGGATCATAGACCCTAAATGGAAATGCTAAACTATATACCTCTTTGAAGAATACGTAGAAGTAAATCTTCATGCCTTAGTTGGGTGTTGATTTTTTAGGTATAACAGCAAAAACAAAACATAAGAAATTAAGAAAAAGTAGATAAACTTGATTTCAAAAAAATTAAAGACTTTTTGCTACAAAAATGTATCAAAAAAGTGAAAATGCAACAAAATTAGAACATAATTACAAATCAATATCTGATAAGGGACTGATATCCAGGATATATAAAAAATTCTTACAGCGCAATAATAAAATGACAACTCAATTAAAAATGAGAAATGGGGGGACATCTGGGGGGCGCAGTCAGTTATGCGTCTGACTCTTGATTTCATTCAAGTTATGATCTCATAGCTGGTGGGATTGAGCTCCGTGTCAGGCTTTATGCTCAGTGGGGAGTTTGCTTGAGATTCTCTCCCTCTGCCCCTCTCCCCACTCTCTCTTTCAAGTAAATAAATAAATGTTTAAAAAAAAAGGGAAATGGGGGCACCTGGGTGGCTCAGTCGGTTAAGGTCTGACTCTTGATTTCAGCTCAGGTCATGATCTCATGATCATGGGATGTCCTGTTGGATTCCATGCTCAGCAGGGAGGCCCTTGAGATTCTCTCTCTCCTCTCCCTCTCCCTCTGCCCATCCCCCTCCTTGCACACACACACACTCTCTCTCTCAAATAAATAAATAAATCTTTTAAAAACTGTGAAATGGAAATCAAAACCAATATGAGATACTGCCTTCTTGCCCACTTAGAAGGCCAAAATCAAAAAGAGATAATAGCAAGTGTTGGTTAGGATGTGTGAAACTGGAATATTCATTTATTGCTAGTTGGACTGTAAAATGGTGCAGCTAGGTGGGAAACAGTTTAACAGTTCCTGAAAAAAGTTAAACATACAGTTATCATATGGATATACCATAATTACATTCCTTTGGTATATCCCTTCTTCCCTCTAGGAAAACATATATCCACACAAAAACTGGTACATAAATAGGCATAGCAGCATTTGTCATAATAGCCCAAATGTGCAAACAACCCAAATGTCTACCAACTGATGAATGGATAAACACATGTGGTATATCTGACTAATGAAATATTATTCAGCCGTGAAAAATAATAATGCACTGGTACATGCTACAGTATGGATAGACCTATTCTGCATGAAAGATACCAATCACCAAAAGTCACATATTGTGTGATTTCATTTATATAAAACATCCAGAAAAGGCAGAGCTATAGAGACAAAAAATCAGTTAGTGGCTGTTTGGGGGAGGGTTGGTTGGGAGTAACTGCTGGTGGGTATCAGGGTTACTTTTCTGGGTTGATAAAATCATTCTAAAATTAGTGATGACAATTGTCAAATTTTGTAAGTATGCTCAAAGTATTTAATTGTGTATTTTAAATAGGTGAATTTGGTGACGTGTGAATTATGTCTCAATAAAGGTGTTAAAAAATAGTATGGATGGAGGGAACTGTTTCTTTCTTTCTTTTTTTTTTTTAGATTTTATTTATTTGAAAGAGAGAGAACAAGCGGGGAGGAGGGGCGGAGGGAGAGGAAGAAGCAGGCTCCTCGCCAAGCAGGGAGCCCAATGTGGAGCTATCTCAGGACCCTGGGATCACGACTTGAACCAAAGGCAGCCACTTAACCAACTGAGCCACCCAGGCACACTAGGAAGGCCGTTTCTTAAGCAGACATTACGAACCAGGTATTATGCTGGACTTTTCAGAAGCATGAAGTTTTTAATGCTCATAACAACATAAGACAGGTTTTGCTTTTGGTTTGTACAAAAGGAAATGGAATCTCAGAGAAATAACTAAAGGTTATCAGGCAGAGTATGATAAAATTGTGATTCACACCAAACTCCAACTGACAACAAAACCCACGATCTTTCAAGGAACAGGTGCCCAAATTATTTACCAGGATAAACAGAGTATGAAAGAACTCATTTATTTTTCCAAATTATTAAAATTAACTTTTAAAAAATCTCCTATGTGTTTAAAAAATTTGATTCCTTGAAAAATTTTAATCAGTAAGATAAAAATTTCAGGATATAAGAGGAACTATTGAATCAGCCCAGTAAGGTAAACTTGCAGACTTAAGTAACATTTTAATTTGCAGAATGCACAATAATCATTTTGTCTGTTCTATCCTGAATAAAAAAATGACCAAATGATTTTCTGGGGCTATTTGAATTCTTGCTGATTCTATGAACTATAGTTAGCAAGAAATATCCATTTCTAATTCAGAAGCATGTTGATGGTAGACAGACAACCTTGTATGAAACAGACATGACTTTGAAAATATTATTCTAATTTATTTTTTGTAAGATTTTTAAAATACAGAATATTGGTCATTTTAATTTTTCTGCCTTAACACAATTCTTATTCTGTGAAAATAAAATAAAATGATTCTTAAAAAGCTTTGTAAGTCTTAAAACATATGAATGAAAAGCGATATTACCATTAATCTATCAGATGTTAAATAATTATATGCTGAATCGAATTTCTTTTCTTTTTAAATTTTAATTAAAGTGTAGTAACATACAGTGTTATATTAGTTTCAGGTGTATAATATAGTCATCCAACATTTCTGTATATTATTCAGTGATCATAAAGATAAGTGTACTCTTAATTGCCTTCACCTGTTACAACCCCTTACCTCCCGTCTGGTAACCATCTGTTTGTTATCTATGGTTAAGAATCTTTTTTGGTTTGTCTCTTTTTTGTTGTTGTTGTCATTCATTTGTTTTCTTTCTTAAATTCTACATATGAGTGAAATCATATGGTATTTGTCTTTCTCTGACTGACTTATTTCACTTAGCATTATACTCTCTAGATCTATCCATGTTGTTGCAGGTGGCAAGATTTCATTCTTTGTTATAGCTGTATAATATTGCAATATGTATTGCAATATTCTTTATCCATTCATCTATTGATGGAGACTTGGGCTGCTTCCATAATTTGGCTATCGTAAATAATGTCGCAATAAGCATAGGGGTGCTCATATCTCTTCAAATTAGTGTTCTTGTATAATTTGGATAAATAGCCAGTAATGCTATTTTGCAGCCAGTAATGCTATAAAAATAGTTCTATTTTTAACTTTTCGAGGAAACTCCATACTGTTTTCCAGAGTGACTGCACCAGTTTGCATTCCCACCAGCAGTGCACAAGGGTTCATTTTCCTCCACATCCTCACCAATACTTGTTGTTTGTTGTGCTTTTGATATTAGCCATTCTGACAGGTGTGAGGTGATATTTCGTTGTGGTTTTGATTTGCAGTTCTCTGATGATGAGTGATGAGTATCTATTCATGTGTCTGTTGGCCATCTGTATGTCTTCTTGGAAAAAAGTCTGTTCATGTCTTCTGCTCACTTTTTAATTGGATTATTTGAGGGTTTTTTGGTGTTGAGTTGTATAAGTTCTTTATATATTGGATACTAACCCTTTATCAGATATGTCATTTGCAAATACCTTCTTCTCCCATTCAGTATGTTTGTCTTTTAGTTTTGTCTTTAGTTTGACTTTGAGTTTAATTTTCACTGTGCTTTTTATTTTGATGCAGTCCCAATAGTTTATTTTTTTTTTTTTTGCTTTTGTTTCCTTTGCCTCAGGAGACATATCTAGAAAGATGTTGTTATGGCTGATATCAGAGAAATTACTTCCTGTGCTTTCTTCTAGGATTTTTATGGTTTCAGGTCTCACAGTTAGTTCCTTAATCCATTTTTAGTTTATTTTGGTGTATGGTGTAGGAAACTGGTCTAGTTTTCCCAACACTATTTGTTGAATAGACTGTCTTTTTTTCCCGTTGTATATTCTTTCCTGTTTTGTTGAAGATTGATTAACCACATAATTGTGAATTTACTTCTGGGCTTTCTATTCTGTTCTATTGATCGATGTGTCTATTGTTGTGACAATACCATACTGTTTTGATTACTAAGGCTTTGTAATATAACTTGAGTCTGGAATCATGACACCTTCAGTTTTATTTTTCTTTTTCAAGATTGCTTTGGCTATTCAGGGTCTTTTGTGGTTCCATACAAATTTGAGGATTGTTTATTCTGGTTCTGTGAAAAATGCCCTTGGTATTTTGATAGGGATTACATTAAATATGCAGATTGCTTTGAGTAATATAGACATTTAGAAAAATGTTTGGTCTTGCAATCCATGAGCATGGAATATATTTCCACTTATTTGTGTCTTCTTTAGTATTTTTCATCAATATTTTATACTTTTCAGAATACAGGACTTTCACCTCTTTGGTTGAGGTCATACTTAGGTATCTTATTATTTTTGGTGCAATTGTAAATGAGATCAGTTTCTTAATTTCTTTCTGCTAATTCACTATTAGTGTATAGTTATGCAAATGTTTTCTGTACATTGAGTTTTTATCCTGCAACTTCACTGAACTCATTTATCAGTTCTAGTAGGTTTTTGGTGGAGTCCTTTGGGTCTTCTATATATAGTATCATGCCATCTGCAAAGAGTGAAAATTTTACTTCTTCCTTGCCAATTTGGATGCCTTTTATTCCTTTCTCTTGTCTGATTGCTGTGTCTAGGACTTCCAGTACTATGTTGAGTAAAGGTGGTAAGAGTGGACATCCTTGTCTTATTCCTGCCATAGGGAAAAAGATCTGTTTTTCTCCATTGAGTACAATGTTAGCTGTGGGTTTTTCATGTAAGGCTTTTATTATGTTGAAGTATGTTCTCTCTAAACCTACTTTGTTGCAGGTTTTTATTATGAATGAATATTGTACTTTGTCAAATGCTTTCTCTGCGTCAGTTGAAATGATCATATGGTTTTTATCCTTCCTCTAATTAATGTGTATTGCATTGATTGATTTGCAAATATTGAACCACACTTGCATCCTAGGAATGAATCCCAGTCCATCAGGTAAATGATTTTTTTAATATATGGTTGAATTCAGTTTGCTAATATTTTATTGAGGATTTTTGCATCTATGTTTATCAGAGATATTGGCCTATAGTTCTCTCTCTCTCTCTCTTTTTTTTTTTTTTTTTTTTCCTCATAATGTCTTTTTTTGGTTTTGGGATCAGGGTAATGCTGACCTCAGAATGAATTTGGAAGTTTTCCTTCCTCTTCAAGTTTTTGGAAAAGTTTGAGAAAAATAGGTGTTCAGTCTTCTTTAAATGTTTGGTAGACCTCACCTTTGAAGCCATCTGGTTCTGGACCTTTGTTGGGTGTTTTTTGATTACTGGCTTAATTTCATTTCTGGTCATCCATCTCTTCAAATTTTCTACTTCTTCCTGCTTCAGTTTTGGTGGGTTATATGTTTCTAGGAATTTAGCCATTCTCCTAGGTTGTCCAGTCTGTTGGCATATCATCTTTCATAATGTTCTTTTACAATCATTTGTATTTCTATGGTGTTGGTTGTTGGTTGTTACTTCCCCTCCTTCATCTCCGATTTTGCTTATTTGAGTCCTGTCTTTTTTTTAGTCCTTTTTTTTTTTTTTTTAATGAGTTTGGCTATAGGTTTATCAATTTTGATGGTCTTTTGAAAGAACCAGTTCCTGGTTTCATTGATTTGTTCTATTGCAGGTTTGTTTGTTTTTTCCTAGTTTCTCTATCATTTGTATCTGCTCTAATCTTTATTATTTCCTTCCTTCTGTTGGTTTTGTGTTTTATTTGTTCTTTTTTTTAGTTCCTTTAGGTGAAAGGTTAGGTTGTTTATTTGAGATTTTTCTTGCTTCTTCAGATAGGCCTATATTGCTATAAACTTCCCTGTTAGAACCTCTTTCACTGCATCCCAAAGATTTTGGACCACCGTCTTTTCATTTTCATTTCTCTCCATGTCATTTTGATTTTCTCTTTGATATCTTGATTGACTCATTCATTGTTTAGTAGCATGATATTTAACCTCCATATTGATGCTCTTTCCAGATTTTTTCTTGTGTTTGATTTCTAGTTTTGCAGCGTCGTCATCAGAAAAGATGCATGGCCTGACGTCAGTCTTTTTAAATTTGTTGAAACTTGTTTTGTGTTTTAATATGTTATCTATTCTGGAGAATGTTCTGTGTGCACTTGAAAAAAAATGTATATTCTGTTGTCTTAGGATAGAATGTTCTGAATATATGTGTTAAGTCTATCTGGTCCAGTTTGTCATTCAAAGCCACTGTTTCCTTGTTGATTTTCTGTTTGGAAGATCTATCCATCGATATAAGTGGGATGTTAAAGACCACTACTACTATTGTATTACTATTGATTAATTTCACATTATGTTCATTATTAACTGTTTCATGTATTTGGGTGCTTCCATGTTGGGCGCATATTTACATTTGTTATATGTTTGTGCAGATTGTCACCTTTATTATTATGTAATGTCCTTCTTTATCCCTTATTATAACCCTTTTTAAAAAAATCTATTTTGTCCAATATAAGTATTGTTAACCCAGCTTTCTTTTGACATTAATTTGCATGATAAATGTTTCTCCATCTCCTCACTTTCAATTTTGATGCACCTGTAGGTCTGAAATGAGTCTCCTGTAGACCACATATAGATGGGTCTTTTTTTTTTTTTAATACACTCCATCACCATATGTCTTTTGATTAGAGAGGTTAGCCCATGTAAATCAAAATAATTATTAATAGATATATACTTACTGCCATTTGCTACTTGTTTTGTGGTTATTTTTGCAGTTTTTCTCAGATCCTTTCTTCTTTTTCTCTTTTTCATGGTTTACTGACTTTCTTTAGTGATATACTTGAATTCCTATCTCTTTATTTTTTGCGTATCTGTTACTGATTTTTGATTTGTGGTTACCACTGGGTCTGTATATAACATCTCTGTATATAGCACTCTACATTAAGTTGGTAGTTGCTTAAGTATGAACCCAATCTTTATTCCTCTTCTTTTCAAGTTTTAGATCTATTGTGTCATAATTTACATCCTTTTATTTTGTTAGCCCTTTGGCTGACTTTTGCAGATATACTTAATTTGACTACTTTTGTGCTTTCTAATTTTCTTACTCCTCTTATAGTCCCTTTCCTTTCCCATTAGAGTGCCCCTTAACATTTCTTGTAGGGCTGGTTTAGTGGTCATGAATTACTTTACTTTTGTTTGTTTGGAAAATTCTTTATCTCTCCTTCTATTCCAAATGATAGCTTTGCTGGGTAGAGAATCTTGGCTGCAGATTTTATCCTTTCAGCACTTCAAATATATCCTGCTAGTCCCTTCTGACAATCAAAATTCCTGCTAAAAATATCTGCTAGTGGCCTTATAGGGTTTCCCTTGTATGTAACTGTCTTTCTTTTCTCTTGCAGCTTTCAAAATTCTGTTTTTATCACCACTTTCTGCCATTTTAATTACCATGATGTCTTCCTTGGGTTGATTTTGTTGGGGGCTCTCTGTGCCTCCTGGATCTGGATATTTGTTTCCTTTCCCAGATTTGGGAAATTTTCAGCTAGTATTTCTTTAAATAAATTTTTCTCTTCTTCTTCCAGGATCCCTATAGTGTGAATGTTATTACACTTGATGGTGTCACTGAGTTCCCTAAGTCTGTTCTCATTTTGCATATTTTTTTTTTCTCTTACCTGCTCAGCTGGATTACCTTCCATTACTCTGTCCTTCAGGTCACTGATTGGTTTTTCTGCTTCCTCTAGCCTGATATGTAGTCTGTCTAGTGTATTTTTAATTTTTTTATTGTGTTCATCATCTGTGTTTGGTTCTTTCTTATGCCTTTGTTAAGGGTCTCACTGAGGTCCTCCACTCTTTTCTCTAGTCACTGAGTATCTTTATGATCATCACTTTAAATTCTCTATCAGGCGTATTACTTATACCTGTTTCACTTAGGTCTCTTGATGTGGTTTTGCCCTGTGTTTTTCATTTGGCACATATTCATCTGTCTCCTCATTTTGACTAATTCTCTATATCTATTTCTGTGTACTAGGGAAGTCACCTACATCTCCTGCTCTTGAATGTAATGGCCTTTTGAAGAAAGGGTCCTGTGGTCCCCTGCTGTGCAGTGTTCACCAGTGTTCACCAGAACCTAGAGCTTCAGAGATGTCTCCAATATGTGTTGCCTGTGCCCTGCTGTTGTGTCTTGGCTTTTTTTTCCTTCTGTCCAGTCATCTGCAGTGGCTCTCTTTGCCTGATATGGGCAGTGTTCGGTTCCCGTGGTATTGGTGGATGAGTCTCAGGCTACCTTGGACTTGAGTTTAGTCAGACCTGGCATTTGCCAGAGACGCAGTGTCACTAAACTGCTAGGCATTTTTCCTATGTTGTCACCTGAGAAGCTTTCATTGGAAGGCAGAGCCTGTAGTCAGACTAACTGTCTGCCCCCAGCCCACTGCTGGGGCCACAGCCCGAGGTATGTGTGCTTATCTTCCCCTCACCCCAGGGCAGGAGTCACTTAGGAGTGGTGCTGGCCTCTGTCGGGGCTGCTTGTACACTGCCAGGCTTGTGGCCCTGGTTTAAATGGGCTCTGGCCAAGAGCCTACTGGAGTGGATGTGCTGCAGCCAGACTGGTTTGGCCAGGATGGGTCATACAGTTTTAACAATGTCCTTGAATGCCTTCTGCAGCAGGGGCTGCCATCACTGCTACAGCCACTGTTAGGAACAAGGACCCACAAAGTTCATGTTAACAAGGGAATGACAATGTGTGCAAAGCTCTGCTGGGGGAGGGGACCCACAGTGCTGGGACTTAGGCAAGCATGACTGGAAAGGGCAGATCTGCCACAGGCAGTGTTGGCACTCCACTGGTTCCTGTGGGTGGCCCTGTGTTTATGCTGGGGTGCAGGGGTGGGAAATGGTACCTAGTGGCTCCTTTGTTCCTGGAGAAATCCCTCAGTGAACCCTGTCCCTTGGGGACAGGCTCTGAGATTAGTAAATAACTCTCCTTCCCATATGCCCCAGGCATTTTTCAAATTGCTGCTTCTAGCTCTGTCTCTGCTGGCTGTTTGTTGTGCTGTATCTTTAAGGGTGGGGCACTTGGCTTCCTTTTGCCCTCAGGGACCTCCCATAGCTGAACTAATTGATTGTTAAAATTCCAGACTTTAAGCCTGACTAATAGTAAGACCTCACAAAATTTGGACCCTCTAGTTTTCAAAGCCAAATGTAATGGGGATTCATCTACCCTGCATGTGCTCCCCAGCGTGAGTGTGTGTTTCTCTCCTCTCTCATGCCTGAAGCTCCCTTCCTCCCATGGATGGCCTGCAGTCCATTTAGAGCCCCACTGCATTTTTTCCATTCCTACCATCTTCTATGTGGCCTCTTCTCTACCTTCAGTTATAGATTTTGTTCTGCCATTTTTGGGGTCATTTTCTGGGTTATTTACACTGATATGAGTGTTATCTAGATGTGTCTGTGGGACAAGGTGAGTTTAGGGTCTTCTTATTCTGTTATCTTTCTAGACGCCAATCTGAATTGAATTTCTTAAAATAACATAAGATAAATGTTGAGTATCTGTCCTCAAAATTGTTTTTCTTACTAACTCATTTTTATGTTAAAATGTCCTCTACAACCTATTAAAGATAAAAATAAAAAGGAAATAAATTGCTTAATCTCAGTATATTTAACAACTGCAATATTTTTCCTTTCTTAAAATGTAGAAGTCTTTGAAATACAGGTACTCAGGTTTGACTACATTAACAAGGAGTTAATTTAAAGGAACATCTGGTTATTTCTAATTGCTTTGGAGGGGAAAAAGGGATCCAGATGCTTACATAATTCATCCTTCTATCTCTCTCTAGTTGAGAATAAAAATATCTTTGCAATAGATATAGTAAGCAAGAATTCAGTGTTATTTGGGCTCATGAATGCCTAACAGAATTGTATACATACATATTTTTTCAAATTTCTCAAACTGAGGGTGTGCCAAAACTATATATATATGTCTATATTTATAATTATACATCTGAAAAACATTTATTGCAGCTACTTTGACCACTATAGGAAAGATACTTGTGGTAGGAAGAATTCTAAGATGGGCCACCCTCTGGTGTATATATAATCCCCTCCTTATAATCCCCTCCCCTTGGTGTGGATGTGAACTGTGAATATGACAAATGTCACTGCTATGATAGGTTACATTATATGGCAGATATGGAGGAATTTTGTAGCTATAAAGCTAAGCAGCTGGCTTTAATGAAAAGAGAGATGATCCCCCAGTGGGCGTGACCTAATCAGCTGAGTCCCTTATAAAAACTCACAAGCAGCTGAGAAGCTATCCTACTGGCCTTGAAGAAGCAAGCTGTCAGTAGTTATATGTCAGCAGGAAAATGAATTCTCCTTACAAGGTTGTGAGCTGGGAAGAAGACCCTGAGCCTCACATGAGACCACAGCCCCAGGCAGCACCTTGGTTACAGCCATGTCAGATCCTGAGCCGTGCTCTGACTCCTGACTGTGCACGTGAGGTAACACCTGTATGCTGTTTCAGGCTTGCGGAAGTTTGTTGCATAAGAGTGGAAAAGTAATTCAGTACATAGTCTACCGCAAGGTCTTGAATGTAATAGTGGTTTATACATGGTAGGCACTGATTAATACTCCTATCATAAATTTTAGTTTAACAAAGCAGAGTGAATTTCAAAAAACTTCCATATATCAAGGATTGTTTTCTATCCTGACATTAGCAAAAAGTTCATTAGTAGAAACTTTTTAAGTGTGGCAGCCACAGGTAAATCTCAAGCGTACTTGTTCCCAGCTAAAATTGATTCAATGTATATCCTTGGATATAAAAGATGCTCTTCTACAGACAGACTGAGTAAGAAAGAGGATTATTGTAATACATTGAAAAATAAAAGAGATTTACAGCATTACCTATTGAAGTTTAGCTTCTAGTGCTAGGCATATTTTCCAAGTTGATTGGGTTTGTGAGGCAGAGGTGAGAAGTGGCTTACAAAATAAAAAGGTTTTCTTTTTCGAGACACACAACTAGAGAGGGATGTCTGGCAGGAGTTGTGTAAAGGGATGTGTTCTTCCATAAGCATTATTTGGCTTTACAATAACACTTGAGGAATTCAGAAATTTTTCTAACGGAGGACTAGAAGAAACAAAAGCAGCTTTATTTTAATGTTCTTTTTTCTTTTTAGAAATAGAATAGTAAGTGAGCAAGAATTTCTTTTGATTAAAAGAAAACTTGCCATAGTGCTGTGGTATCATTTAAAAAAGTTCAAAATATAGGATGATGCAAAGGAATATGCCTAACAACATGTAGCATTTTGCATGAAAAAAAAAATCATGGCCATAGAAACATAGAAACATTCAGAAGACCAATTACATCAGAAATAAGGTACAGAATATATTATCTGTGAGCAGCTTAGAAGCATCCACCCTCATTGGTAAAAAAAAAAAAAAAAAAAGAAAGGCAAGATACAGGCAAAACAGTCATCACTTTTGTATAATTAAAAAACAAATAGAGGAGTCATGTTATTGTGAATGCCCATTAACTATTACAAATTGTATTGGAACATTCAAGTGCAATGAATAACCAATGAATCTATTATACTCATCATTTCCAGAGTGACTGCTTAATATGAAGTTTATGAAATAAACTGCATTTTATTTACCAAAACCTCTTCATTTGTGATTTTGTCTGAACCTAAGGAAGAGTTGAACTTTATTTATGCCCTTGCATGTAAGTTATCGTTTTACTTTTTCTATCCCTTTCCCCAGTTACTATATATTCTAACATCCCAAGTTTACACTTCTGACATTCTTTAAGCATTATAGATTTAATTCATTCACTCAATCAAGATTGCTTTTTAGACAAAAAGATAAGGCAAATATAAACAGGAAGCTCAGTGAAATTCATTCGTTAGATGTCTTTAGTAGGGGTTAAAAATGTCAATGCCTGTGTTTTATAACATTTTTCATTAGGGATTTCAAGTGAGCCTTAAGACTAGAAGAAATTTATAGGAAGTTATAAATTTTCAGAGAAGCTAATATGTTTCTTTATTCTTATGCCTTCTCTTAGTTTTAGTTCTATAAACTTTCTGTATGATTCCCTCAGGATAAAGGCAGTACTTGTACTTGCATACCCACCCTTCGGTTAACTACTCCTCCTTAAAACTCACCCAGTTATGCTTTGATTATTTAACACTAATCTTCCTGAATTTTTCTTCTCAAATATGCCCAACTTTTGGAACTTTTATTTAATGTTTCTTGATTTTGAAGGGTCAGCTCCCAGCTGATAGAACCTTGGACACTTGATCTGCAATTTTAAGAGAATACTTCTTCCTCCTGCCAAGACATTAGTTCCCTTTGGTATTAGTTGTAAGTCATTTCTCTGACATCTTATTCATATTTTTTATTATGCTTCTTTGGGGTCTGATGTCCTTTTCTGTTGTAGTAACACTAATACCACTGCTTTTCTAACAGTTTAAGATCAGTTAGAAACCAGAGACTTTACTCATTTATTTCATTTTAATTTAATTATATCTCAAAGAAATTCCCTCTTTCTCTTGTTTTATCAGCCTACATTTCTTCACTTTGTTTTCATTCTTCTGATACTCCTGTGCTTGAGATAATTTTGAAGCACATGTTTTTAAAGCATTTTTAAAAATAAAGCATAGAAACCAAATGTTCTACCAAAGCCCTTAAAATTGTCTTCTTCAATTTTAGGTGTGCTCGTTTTATTTATTTATTTTTATTTATTTTTTTTCTACATCTACTTAAGATTATAGTTTATTCTCCTTAAAACAGTGGCTTCCAGTTCTCTTTGTTTGTTTGTTTTTAATAAAATATAGCATACCTCTTTGGCTAAAACCACAGTTTACGTCTCTGAAATTGAAGTGTTAATGAGAACTCATGCTACTAATGAAGCTAGGTCCCGATCTTGCTCAATGCTAGGGATAACATTGGGAGTTTGGATATGGTACAGCCCATCTGGCCTGTTTTACAGTGCAGCACACCTATTTCTGTAGTCTCAAGTCCTGCTTTATAATCTAAGTAAATAAACATACAAAAGGTGACAACAACAAAAATAAGTTATCTCTAACCTAGTGCACGCAGTGGTTTTCCTCTATGTTCTATATCAGTTGGTCTAACAACCTAGTTAGCATGGCAGCCCGTGTGTCTTTGTTAAGGCCGAGAATGGTCCCCCCTTCATTTATACAGTGTGGCCCACCTCTTGTTTGCTAAGACCCACTCGTGTGGTGCTGCCTGTATAAATTGCACAGGGCTGGGGCACCTGTTTGACTCAGTCAGTTAGGCGTCTACCTTTGGTTCAGGTCATGATCCCAGGGTCCTGGGATTAAGCCCCACATCGGGCTCCTTGCTCAGCAGGGAGCCTGCTTCTCCCTTTCCTTCTGCCTGCCGCTCCCCCTGCTTGTACTCTCTCTCTCTCTCTCTGTCAAATAAATAAATGAAATTGCACAGGGCTCCACATTCAGAAAGTTCCTGTGCTTAATACAATTCTCCGCTGCCACTATCTTAAATTTCTTAATAATTTTTAACAGAAGGCCCACATTTGCATTTTGTACTGGGCACCACAAATTACGTAGCTGGTCTGGATGGTCATGGCTGCTTTTTGCTACAGTTAACTGCCAAGGTTGCAGGTCCACGAGACTGAGTTTTAAAGTCAGTCATCCAGGTCACATCAGTTATAAACCAATGCATGATTATAAAAAGAAACAAAAACAGCAAAAGAGAAGTTATTATAATCTGAGAATCCGACATGGTCATGAACTCACAATACTGGTGCTTGCCGTAGCTCCGCTAAATCTCACGGCCACCGCTTCTGGCTGCTCTCGGTACTAGTTCCCCGCTTAACCTTACCCCATGTCCGTTCTCCGTGGTCCAAGCCAAATATACTAGATGTTCTGGAGATTAGAAAGGCCCAATAAGTAGGACCCTTTTATTCTATCTAGATTCAGAACCACTTGAAAGATAGACAAGAATCACATTTTTGGAGATCAAAATATCAACTTTATCACTGATAAAGTGAAATGGGATAGGTTGGTAAATTTGGTCCAATGTCATGTTAACACTCGTTCAGCTGGAAGTCTCCTCCTCCAGCCACAGGCTTCCCCCATAGATCTTGCCTCACCAAGCCTTGTACTGCCTTCTTCCTAAAAGAAGGTAGGAGTGAATGCTTCCTGCCAGCAGCTGCCCCTCTTCCCACTACAGAGAAAATGGAAGAGCAGAGCCACACATGCCCCAGTACTTCTGAATATACCCATCAAGTAACTCAACTGTAATGAATTGTGGCCCTGGCTCCCACACTGAGGGGATGCCTGCTGTGTCTCTTCCCTGAGGGTCACGCTCCTCTCAAGGCTCCCTTGCCTTATAGTACACCTTCCTTCTAGCTTCTAGGAGCCACCACTTCAGTGTTCCTTGTCCCAGACTCCTGTATCATTTCTTGTGATTCCCTTACACCCAATGACACCTTTCTAAGTGGTCCTTTTTTGAACATTCCTAACATAATTCTAATTTTAATGTTCCCCATCTGTTTTATATCGGCATCCAGGCGGACCCACCTGCCGCAGAAAGGTCTGTCTAGGAGCAGGTAACTTACTTTGTGTATACTAAAACCTGAGTATTTTCTGGTTTTAGGACGTGCAATAAATTTAGTGGCAGGTTGGTAGGGGGAAACCCTTAGCTCTTTTGTTTACATCAATGGCATTTTAAATAAAGGTAGCTTTTACAAACATGCTCATACAACCTTTCTGGCCCCTTAGTTATTGAAGCTCTCTTCATGGATAAGCATTTAAAGAACTCCAAGAGAGGATGTTGTCTCATCCATCTTTGTAATCTGCCATGGAAAGGCCTTTTCCCAAGAACATTATGATTATGTATGCGATAGTGTCTGATCAATATATTTCTATTTAAGGATGCCAGATTCTTAAAGTGATGATCTTCCAGAGTATACAATATTAGAATCCATTTAGAGCCCTTGTTCCATTTTAATAAAAAAAAAAAAATTTACAAAACAACTTAATTCAAAGTGCCGATTTTAAAAAAAAAAAAAAGAGAGATGCTGAATTAGTTAACTGCTATATGGCAGTTACACTACTTTCTTGAAAAGTAAAATCAAGTTGCATTTGTAAACCCTAGGTTATTCACCTAGTACTCACAGCCTATTGCCATTTGAAACTTTGTAGCTTCACACAGATGAATACAAAACCACACAGCAGGAAAACACTGAAAAAAAAATAGAATCTTAAAAATAAAATAGCTACATGCAGCATGGATTTCTTTGATAGCTACTGGTGGTTTTCCTCATTTTTTTTTTTTTAACCAAATATATTCCCTTGAGGGACAGTTGTAGAAGCAGCAGTGCATTTTGAAATGCAAGTGAAATAATATACCCTTTAGACAAAGGTCTTGCCATAATGTGCACATGGAAAGTCTGTCTGTCTTCTTGCTGCATTCAACTTGTTCTGTCCTCCTTAGGAAACTTCTGATAATAAAAATTGGAGGCATTTGTGCTACTGCCTTAAATTTCACCATCTCTACATTACTAAAAATAAATTGGATTAGTGGTGAGCAAACAGTATTTTTTGAACTTCTCTTCAGAGCAGAGTATTGGTCAAAAGTACTAAGAAAATAAAAGAGGAATACTGGTATGTTTTTCTGTCTAGGAAGCTAGTTCCGACCTGGAGCTCTTGATAATAAAGCAGTAGGGGAAACCCTCCTGGGAAAAGACACTCTGAGCTCAGGTTTAAAGAAACCATCTTTGGCCTCTGTTTTTCCCTTGTTGAGCAACAGAATATCAAAGGACATAAAGGCTTTTTATGAAATTTGGTTTAAAACTACTGGTGATAGATTTTTCTCTCTTCTCCCCAGAATTCAGTGAATAAATATAAGAGTCTAATTATAAAAATAACTAGAACAAACAAAAGATAGGAAAATATTATGTACATATGAATCAACCATTTGAAATGGATTATTAATGAAGTAAATTTCAAACCATCTGGTTTTCCAATCTTGATTAAATTAGAGTGTAATCAGTATGAATGGATCAGCTGTGGGACATACAAAACAGCTACATATAAATGAGTCATGTATAATAATTGTCTACATATTTAAAATTAGAACTTTATGTACAGAACCACTGGAAAATCTGCAGATAATAGATTTCTACTCCCTCAGTTCTTCAATGCAAATTACCATTAGGAATATTCCATGACTTCACATTTATAGGAATCTGCTTCTGTTATTATTATTTTTTTTAATGGTCAAGAACTTGTTCATACATTTTAAATTTCTGCTCTTCTTCACTCAGTGAGAGACAAAGACAAAAGAATGAGTTGGAGACCTTGCTCTCAGAAAGCTTATGTACTCCCTAGGGAAGAAAATAGGTGCACGTGGAATACCAGTGAACACTGCGAAACAATTCCCAAACAGGTGCCAGGAATTAGGTATGATTAATGGCCTACATAATTTTCAGAGTTCAGTGGTCGTTCCTGCACACAGTTTGGTAAAGTGTGTGTGCAAAGTTGCTGTTTGCTGTGAATAGTTTGAGCTATATAGGGACGGCTCTAAGTAAACAGTTACATTTTATTTATTTGGTTTTTGTTTTTGTTTTTTAAGATTTTATTTATTTATTTGACAGAGAGAGAGACAGCCAGCTAGAGAGGGAACACAAGTAGGGGGAGTGGGAGAGGAAGAAACAGGCTCCCAGCAGAGGAGCCTGATGTGGGGCTCGATCCCAGGACTCGGATCACTCCCTGAACCGAAGGCAGACGCTTAACGACTGAGCCACCCAGGCACCCCTATTTATTTGGTTTTTTAATTCTAATGTCAGCACCTAGAAAGTGTGTGGCACATGATCGTGTTCAATCAATGTTTATTAAATGAAAAAATAAAGGAGTACGAATCCCCCTGAACTGAGGAGACATTCTCCCACCCATCACAGCTCTCTGAGCTCTGCAAGCCTCTGCACTTATGCTTCTAGTTGCTATGGTGGCTTATTGCTTAATCTGCAATATTGTTAACACTTTCAGCATTAGTAGTAATAGTGTTTGTCTTACAGTCATTATCCATCTCCCTGCCAGAGGCTTCCAACATCTCATTGAAAGAGTGGGCCCTGTGAGGGCTGCCCAAGAGCCAGACCACTAGTGGATGTTGTGCCCAACATTGTATATACTTCTGTCTGTGCCCCAGGAAATGTGTTTCTGCTTTCTCTGTCCTGAAGCACCTTCCCACCTACTCAGCCTCTTGGTTTGCTTGTTTTCATTCCTGGTTCACTCTGGTTGGTTGAGCCCTGTTCAGGTCCTGGAATGTTGCCTTTGGAATTTTCTCTTGTCCCCTGCTTCGTGCCATGTATTGAACCATTTCTTTTTTTTCTTTTTTCTTTTTTTCACGGATATCAAATCATTTAATTATTTTATTTATTTATTTATTATTATAATTAACATATAATGTATTATTTCTTTCAGGGGTACAGGTCTGTAATTCATCACTCTTATATAACACCCAGTGCTCATTACAACACATACCCTCCTGAATTTCTGGTTATTTCTTCTTGTTTACTTAACCTTAATAATTGGCTGATATTAATCGGCTTTACATGAACTATTTTTAGTCTGGACTGCCTCTTCCATAGCTATCTTTGGATTCCAAACATGCCTCAAGCAAGTCCCTACTGGGTCTGAATTACTTATACTCATACCAAACAGACAAATGTGAGGGGAAAGAAACAGACAAAAGGCCTCACACTTAATTTAGATGAAGGGATGTAGGTGTCCTTCATGGAGCAGAACATTTCCAAAGAAATGATGGGTCATAAAAATTCAGATTTAAGATGTTCTCTGTGATTAATGCAAGAGGTGATAAGGTAATAACCTAGTTTCTTAGAATCATATTGGGACCAGGAACATGTGACCTAATTTTTTTTTTTTCTTGCTTTCCTTGACTATCATCTAGTCAATAGCAAAACGATTCCCTGTAAATACTCATAATAAAAAACTGTATGTATATAGGGGCACCTGGGTGGCTCAGTCAGTTAAGTGACTGCCTTCGGCTCAGGTCATGATCCTGGGGTCCTGGGATGGAGCCCCATGTTGGGCTCCCTGCTCAGCAGGGAGGCTGCTTCTCCCCCTGACCCTCCCCTGTCTCATGCTCTCTCTTTCTCTCACTCTTTAATTAAATAAACAAAGTCTTTTAAAAAAAATAAAACTATATGTATAAATATGTTCCTGCTAATGACCCACAATATGAATGTTTTATATTATTTTTAAATACACCTTTTTCTTGTTTCGGATATTTTGTGTGTCACCTACTTTCACTAACATCTCTCTCCTCAGATATGAAATGGGTTATAGATGGAAAGACAGCAGCATCAAAACCTGCATCATGAGTGTCAGCGGCGTATAAGGAATCCCAGGGAGAGCAACGTGATACTCCTTAGAGAAATGCTGTGTATGCTAAGCTGTTGATGGCATGAAAGAGAATATTATGCAAGAAAATGTGAACAATGATGACTGTGTCAAACACTGAACAGAAGAGGCAGAGCTGGAACGAAAATAGATTTTAGGTACCGCTTCCTCAATTATATGTTTATATTTCCTTTTTATGAATAATCGATGATGATATTTGATTTAGAAGCCTAAGTCTAAACAAGTCTAAAAGAGTTCATAAAAAGAAAGTAAAATTTATAACTAAAGGAGCATTTGTCATTATTTAATTGGAATCTTTTTAAATTTATATGAAATAATGGTGCCTGTTAACATTGATAAAACTGAGATTAAATGGAGTAAGGTAATTCTATAATACTTAATGAATTAGCCTGCTTTTGGACTGCTTATCTTAGTCTGAACTCCCAGGAAAAGACTCTGAATTGGAGATTTGTATTTAGGAAGTTTTTTTAAGGCGTCCCCCAGGATCCAGTGAGGGAGAGTGAAAAATGTCAGATTGTGCAGGAAAGTTAAACTGAGATGGAGGTACAGCAAAGACACCAACCACTCAGGTGGGCTGTCTCTGCAGGAGCCATTCAGAATATGTGTTGCCCAAATAGGAAACACCTTAGGGGAAACCACGCTCTCCTGTCGCAGCTTGTTTTAAGGTCACCACTGATCCTAATGGCCACCTTACTCTGTTGTCTTTTATGGCTGACGCGAACTTGCAGCTTGGCTGGGCAAGGTGACCTACCTGCTAGAAGATTCAGCCCCCCATTCCTGTGAAGTCTGAATTTCTGGTGACCATAACATTCCCAGGCCATGAATGCTGCATTTGCCCTTTTATCATTTAAAATTGGGCGAGGATAGATCAAGAGCAACTTTAACAGATCACAAGGGTCTCAAACATGCTGTTTTTTGCCCCCTTTATGTATCAGCACACCTCCCTCTTTTTGATGATCACGGACAATTCTGCTTGGAAGGTGGTTTTCCTCTTCTTATCAGTTGCATTCATGGTAGAGGATCCAGAAATGACTGGATTTCACTCCATTAGGACTGGAGCTCTGTGTCCTTGTGAAAGGATTTTTCTCTCCCACAGCAGATCTCTAAATCTGCAGATTTAGACCACTAGATCTGAATAGCCCAGCGTTGTTCAGACCAGTTGCACCTTTCTACAAGCTGGACCACTGGGAGCGACGGTGAACAGCACCATCACCACTGCTTCTACCCCTTGGTTCCTGGAACCAGGATCTACCCACTGGGAATACCTTATAATTATTATTGATTGATTTAAGATGTATATACACACATACATATGATGATATAACATATATGTATTTACATGTAATGTAATGATGTAATATATGTATTTTATAGTTACATAATTTATAAATACATACATAATTTATAAATACAAATATTTATTAAAAATATACACTTCTCCCTCCCCTTGTAGGGTGGCTTCTCATCTTTGCCAAATATCCTCTAACCTGGAGCCTAGGTTGTACCTTAATGAGGTCATCCCACATCCCAACACACTATAAGGTCTGCAGCTTCTGAAAGGTAAATTATATGGTAGGATCATTGGACCCCACGTCATACCTCTTTGTCTTTCAAGTGGTTCCTTGTTCGATCAGATGTGATGGAAGGTCCTGTGTTTGTATGCCTAACACTGCGATGGATAGTAGTGCTGGCTGAGGCACAGAGATAAATATAATTTCTGGGTTGGAAGGGGTCTAACTTGAGCTACTTGCCACCAAGTGGCTTATTGATCTTGAGGAATAGTATTAGATGAAAGTGTCAACATTGGTCTTTGTTAGTGGCAGGATAAACAGTATACACTTGCTATTAAGTTATAGATCTGTCCTCCTGAGGATCTAGCCTTTTTTTTCTTCAGTAGGTTCCAGGTCTAAAAACTGGCTTAACTCCAGAAATTGGGATAGGGAGTGTGACTTTTTATTGGGGTTGTTGTGTGAGTTTTCTGATCATCCAATCCTTATCTATCGTGACTTTATGGGTTGACTAGTATGCTTATTTTGTGCCTACTTCAGTTGCCCTATGTTGTCTTTACTATTTTCATAGCTAGCAATCTGTGGGTCAAGCCTTCCTAGCTGCCAGGCCAAACTTCCTGCCCATGTGATATTCATTCCCACCATTAGTTCAGACGTTTGGCTTCTATTATGTTAGAGTCCCATCACCCCCGTTGCTCTCAGTAAAGTCCGTTCTGTTATAGCTTCCCCTACCGTTAGCCTGACTGACAAGAGTACAACCACCCTGGAGCTTCACAATGTTACCCACAATGCAACTCCCACTAGTATATGCTTCATCACTTATGAAATGGGATGTCATCTAGGCTCCTCTGGGAGCATAATCAGTTGATGGGTTTTCTGGTCTCACAAACTATAGCTACTCTGGCACCCTTACTTCTATAAGCCTTTTGACCCCTTTTCTATTGTCTACCGAGGTAGCCGGTAGCACTTGATGTGCTACATTGCTTTCTTCAAGATTCCAATAGGCATTTTATCAGTGTTTGCTTTCCAAGGTATGAAATCTTGGATATTGAATACCTTTTCCCAGGGTATTAAATCCTTCTACTGGAATAATACTCTTGAAACAATATGCTTTCCCTTTTCAACCCCTATTTTCTACCTGCCTTACTACAGCTCCATTGGGATCTAGTATTATATAGACTTTCAGAGCTTCTTCCAGTACAGTCTAGGTCCCACAGCTCCTTTGGAATATGGACCCTTTCTTCCCTTAGAAGGTCCAGCACTTCTCTAACTGAATTATGTTGTACTGTGCCCAAAGTTAGCAGTCTAGTGATCGGAAGAGGAAGTGGGGTTAGCTCCTATGGTCTTTGCATCACCTCTAATCAAGGCAGGAATTCTGGCCTCTGAGAAAAAGAGTGACTTATTTCTGCATACTTAGTAGGTTTAGGGAGATGTAAAGTTTCTAAGTTTCCAAGGACACTAAGTCAGATGTTCACACCCTCAGACTCAGTGTCCTACTTCTTTTCAATCAGAACTATGACCTTGGTGGAACAGACTGGCTAGGGTTGAGAATCCATCTTTTTCTGGAGCTCTGCTATGCCTATGATCTTCCTTTAAATGCGGGAGGTAAGCACCTCTCCGTATGCTGCCAAGGAGTCACTTTGACTTTTAGCCGGTATTGCTAAAGCAGCTATAACTGATGATTGATCACCCTCGGCCTTTCATTTTCTTCCTCCAAAGCATCAGTGGCACTCAACATAGCTGTTCGATTCCATTGTCCTTATCATTAGAATGTCCTAAACCTCTCCAAGGCCTGAGATATTGCAACCACCAGTACAGAGCATTGCACTTGCGTCCTACGTCAATTTTCCACCAATAAACGTTTTAACAACTGTAATGCTACATCATGTCAGGGATGCTTAGGGCTCTACCTGTTAGCAGTGATCAGGTCCTTATTGTCAGCCAGTCTCCAAAATATTCTTAAAGACTGACGCATCAGGTCAATCTTGGTACTGACTGTATTAGCTCAGGTTCCTTGGAAAGCAGGCTTTGCCAGAGAGACACGCATGCAGGACTGCCCTAGGCGGGAGTAGTGCTGGAGATTGTCTTTACCCTCAATGTATGCTGGATGAGTAAAGAAGTAGGATTGGGCAGAGGAAGGAGTTGAACTGTGAGACAGTCAAATAGGCCTTAGCCAGTCCATGAGAAGTTGGGATGTTGCTTTAGATGGACCTACCTGAGGCAAGGCTGTCATTGCCCTGCCACATCCGTATTTGTTTCCAAGAATGATCCTAGTGTTCTAGTACCAATCTTTAGGGGTGGACTTCCCTAGAGGAGGGGGCATGACCTAGGTGATCGGGTTCTCTTAGCCGGAGGGTCATGCCTCTAGGGGTGCTTAGCTGAGGGCTGTCAGCCACTGAATGGGGCAGCTGGTGATACACTGCTTAATCCACTCAACTACTTAGACCTCTAATTTCCATCTGCCTTCTCCTTGAGGTTTGCCCAGGCTGCTATTTCAGTGCTGTCCTTAGTACTGCTCTCTTTGTCCCAAGTGGTTTTCCATTTTGTCCATTGCAGTAATTTCCAAGCTGCAATGACTCACATGCTCACCCTTCTTCTCCTGCTGTTGGATGGCAGAGTGCTGTTGAGGAGATGTGAAACTATGCAGACCGGCCCCAGTACAAATTCATGCTGTGCAACTGCAGTTACATTTCCACAATTATAAGCACAAACACGTGAAATCACCTCAAGCAATGCTTTGACAGCTCCCTAGGGTATTGCTCAATTCTGAAGAACACTATGAAATAGCTTTAAAAAAATATGCTTGACTATCCAGCAGCAGAATACACAGACAGAGCTAAGCCAGGCCTCAAGCAAAGTAAATTCCTTCTCCGACTGCTTGACAATGTTATGAAATGATAATGAAAGTTATGCATAACTAACAACTTAAAATTCATACCTACTGAAATATTTCTCAACGTAAAAAATAGTGTTAAACTCATTGTGTGAAATCATGTGAACAAAGAAAAGCAATCTTTAAATCCCGATTTCCCTTTCACCTTGGAAATTACTTCAGAAGACAAGGATAAGAGAAGGTATCATTTCAGTCAGGATTCAGTCAGGAGTACTATTGAACACCTACTATGTCCCAGGCAGTGTTCTGGGAGTTAGAGCCATAACAATAAGAAAACTCCCAAATCTTGTTGAAATTGCAGTATTTTCCCCTTGCTGCTCTTCAGTTGTTCCCTTCCCTTCCCTGTTTCCTTGTCTTTTTCACCACCTCTTGTTTATAACAGTTTTTAAGTTCTTGCATGACCAGAACAATTGTATTATTCTCTGTATCTCAAGCATATCGCACAATGCATTTTGACCTCTGTGTCTTGAATATGTGAAAGAATTCGGATCCATTGATAACCTAAGGGGACGAAGATGTGAACAGACGTGTTAATAATTACAGTTATATATCAGTTTTTGTTTGATAATTTCTCAAAAGGTAAGAAAAATTGATCCACTTATAATAAGAATAGAAAATACATTTTATCTCACTTGCCACTTTCAACAAATTGGTAAAGATTTCTGAAGTGCCAGCTTGAGAAGAAATCTCAGCTGTGCGCAGGCTCAGAGGGAAGGATCATCATGAATCATTACCTAAGCCTGCTGTGAGCTCCTGAAAGGAGAGATTGCCATTTCTACCTCCCTTCCTCACCCCTCATTCTCTCTCTCTCTCTCCTTCCCTTCCTCTTCCTCTTCCTTTCTCTGTCTCCCTCCCCTTCTTCCTTCTCCTCTTTCTGGCTCATTTACTTTTTAGGATTTTTATTACTATTATTACGGTAGTAAAAGAGAAAAAAAACCCACAATGGTTAGAGGATGCAGTTTTCCTTCTTTTTAAAAAATGTTATTTATTTGTGTGAGAGAGAGAATGAGAGAGAGCACGAGCGGAGGAGGGGTAGAGGGAGAGGGAGAAACAGAGTCCCCGCTGAGCAGGGAGCCCCCAACATGGGGCTCATGGGGCTCTTGGGGCTGCTGGGGCTGGATCTCAGGACCCTGGGATCATGACCTGAACTGAAAGCAGATGCTTAACCAACTGAGCCACTCAGGCACCCCTGCAGTTTTCCTTCTTTCAAAGAATTTAACAGAAAAAAGAACAAAAATTTTCCTGGTACAAAGTTTTAAAAGAAATTTATATTGGATATCTTTATTTAAGAGGCATAAAGTAATGCAGCCACAATTAACTGTAATTTGCTAGAATACATAGACATTTTCGTCAGTTGACTTTCCTTGGTCTTCTTTTCTTTGATATACTTTCCTTTACCTTATTTCAGTAGTGCCTATGCCCACCCGCGGCCCGGCCCACCTGCCCCCGGCCCCTGGCTCCCGCCATGCTTTAAGCCTTACCATCACTAAGAGCAGCTTTATCCAGTTTTGAGCTCTGAGTATCTCAGGCCACAGCCTCCTCTCCCTCCATCTCTCTCACTCCTAAATTCTTTCTAACCTGCTGGTTTGAGGTCTTCTCTATTCCAAAAGTCTGCCACCCTCTTCTGACTTTATTTCCTCTCTAGCCCACATAGACTCTTTAACTTCACAATCTGGTCATTGTCCTCCCATTTGAAAAGTCACATATCTTTGCAAAGTCTCTCCATTAGAAGTGAATGAACCCTCAAGAAATACATTCTAGTGAGTTGAAAGCAATTTCATTCATATCCTTTCTTTTCCATTTCACATATAACATGATGGCAAAGAAACAATCTATGGCAAAAGACAAGCGGATAGAAAATGTGGAATAAAGAAAAATAAAAATCATGTACAGTTTTAAACATTGCATGACACTAATTAATACTGCCAACACTATATTATTATTTTCATAGCTCAGGTCTTCTTAAAGTTGGAGTGTTTCTCATCTTCGACAGTGCTTCAGATTTAACGTTTTTTTTTATTTTTTTTTAAAGATTTTATTTATTTATTCTACAGAGATGGAGACAGCCAGCGAGAGAGGGAACACAAGCAGGGGGAGTGGGAGAGGGAGAAGCAGGCTTCCAGTGGAGGAGCCTGATGTGGGGCTCGATTCCAGAACGCTGGGATCACGCCCTGAGCTGAAGGCAGACGCTTAACCGCTGTGCCACCCAGGCGCCCCAGACTTAACGTTTTTTTATCTTAATGTTTATCCATCAATATCCCTCAGTCTGTTTTCAGGAAAGTGAAAGACGTAGCAAAGGCCGGTGACAGTGCAGCTGATAATGTTCATTTCAACGACAAACGTGATAGCTTAGAAGCAGATGTGATGCTCATTCTACAGATTCCACGGTGCTAGACATTTAATTTCATTTTCCTAAAATTGAACGTAATTTCATGATCAAACCCTCATTTTCTGGGTCATGAAAACTTGATTCAGGCAAGAATTTCTCCCAGCTCCCCTTTTCTTTCAGACTGTGGCTGGAAATGAAAGTCTCCCAAAATGCAGCCGTCAGTGGGGGAGGGGTCAGGAATGTCCTGACCTTGTTGTCCAGCACTGAGGGTCATTTTACCCAGTTCTCAAGGGCTGCTTTATACAATAGGGTGCTGCATTCTCCCCTGCTCAAAATCACAAGCTCTTTTTAGGTTTGTCTCTCTCTCTTTCTCTGTTGTCTTACCTTCTTAGATACAAAAGAAAAATTGTTATTTCAACCCACTTGAAGGAAAGAGTGAAGTTGTGTAAGCTCTTCCTTACCTTCATGTTAATCTTGCCAGTAGCATTATACATTTCAGGGCTGTCTGCAGCACACTTGGGATGTGAATAAGCTTATGACAAGATTTCTCAACCCTGACACTATTGACACTTTGGGCTAGGTAATTCTTTGTGGTCTCATGCCCCCTGGGGAGATTAGGAGTATTCCTGGCTGGTGCACACTAGGTTCCGTCCACCACCACCACCATCACCCCCATGGGTCTTTACAGTCAGAAACTCTCCAGGCATTAGCAGTCAACCCAGTTGGGAACCACTGCATTCTGAGGATGCATTTGACTCATCTGCCTCCATTTATTTTCTACTGCTCCTGACTGGTTCAATGACAGAAATCTCTAGAACCTTGTCAACAACCTGGGTTCTTCTCTGAAAATCAGGAGTATAAATCTTCTCTCATCCTTGACCCTCAAATCTATCCTTTACTCTGTATTGGGCTTGGTAGTGCCTGAAGTTCATAGAAAGTAGACCCCCATATCTGATTCATATACTCTTATCTATTTTTTCAGTTCAGTTTCCTCTTTCTTTTTCCTTCTCCCTCCCTTCCCTTCTTCCTCTGCCCTTCCTTTTCCCTTCCCTTCCCTTCCATTCTCTTCAGCTCACTTTCTTTCTTTTCTCTTTCTTCCCTCCCATTCTATTCCTTTTCCTTCTCTTTTTTGTCCTGTCTTTTCTTTTTATATATCAAATCATATTCTCAATGTTTCACCTTATGTGTGCAGCTTGAGGTTTGAATATCAAAGATCAAGAATTTGCCTCTTGTTTCCCCAGGGGAAATGGACACTATGGCTCAAACTACTCAATAATGGAAAGAATTAAAGAAGCATAGAATACCAGTGAAGGAAGTATCCCTTCATGTCTCAAAATGTGATACCTCCGCTGCCTTCTGCAGCTAATCACCAACAGGTCTGACATATAGTTCCAGTTCTGATTTTATTTAAAATCTAAGAACCACCTGAGTGCACAGAGATCAATTTCAACATGTGCATATAGTGTAGTATTACATGGCAATTGAAAAGGGAGTTATTGGCCCAAAAATCACTTTTTATCATGCTGGGAGTAATCATACTGCCTTTCTATGGACTCTTGTCAGTGTTCCTTAATTATGTTGCCAGCAAGAGACCCAAAATGAACATTAAAAAAAAAAATGTGAATCCAAAATCAGTTTGTGTATCTACATATATTTAATGGTATCAATTCCCTTATTTCTCTAGCTTGAGAAACACTGATACATATATTATTTTGTTTACCTATTGCCAAATAACAAGCCACCTCAAAACTTAATAGCTTAACACGAGAGCCTCTTTTTTATCCCTCATGGTTTTATAGGGTGACTGGGTTTGGCCCATGTAATTTTGTGATGTAAGTGATGTCAGTTGAGCTGTATTTATCTGGAGGATCAACGGGACCAGGGCATCCAAATTGGCTCACTCAGATGGCTCCTATGGTTGTTGGCTTGAAGCTCACCTAGAGCTGTTGAATAGAGTACTTTGGTTCTGTTCCATGTGGCCTCTTCATTTGGCTTAGGCTCCTCAGAGCATGGGGACTGGATATGGAGAGATTACAGGAAGTAGAAACTGCCAGTTAGTCTGTTTAAGGGTTGGGCTCGAGGGGTTCCAGAACATTACTTTCACCATATTCAATTAACAGATCCATTCACAGATTCTAAAAGAGGATGAATTTCTGGGGCCATCTTTGGAGACTAGCACAGTCATTGAAGAGTGGTTGTATTTGTAAAAAATTAAATTCTATATAACATTTTGTTTTTTAAACAAATGCATATTCTTTTAAAAAGTCATATAATGTTTCTTAATTATGAAATTCTTTGCATTTATGCCCATTTATGACAATGTAAATATTTGGAGTTAGATATGATGACATGATTTCTGACTACAAGTTAAGATTTATAATGTTTCTTACACTCGGGGGGATATGGACTCATTTATAATGGAAGCATGGTCTCCCTCTGCTTTCCTCTAATTCAAAATACATTTGCGTTGTTTTTACTTTTAAGGTATCATAAATAAGTTCTCATACATTGCTGTTGGGAATGGAACTTCACTAAACCACCCAGGAAAAATGGTAGGCAGCATCTACCATGGCTAAACACATGCATGTCCTTTAATCAGAATTCCACTATGGGATATGCCCAACAGAAGTGGGATAACTTTTTTTCACCTTCATAATTTTAAGCATTCAAAAACAAGTCAAAGTTTAATTTTTGACTTATGAGATATAGACTTAAGACAATCTCAGTAAAAGTCTAAAAAATGTTTTTAGAAAGAGTACATCAAATGCTTCTATCATTTATATTTTGTTCTCTTTGGGAGGTTAATATCTTTTTTTGTGTGTGTGGTACATATAGTATAGTTCTGCTTTATATTAAAAGAAAAAATAGAGATTTAGTCATGACACCATCAGTAACTGTGAAGTTAATTGTAACTGTAAGTTACTTGCAAGCTCACAAATCAGCCTTCTACAGTTTCATGGAGGCTGGCAGAGTTCAAAGACTCCTGGGTCAGAGACAAAGAGAGTTTATTACTAATGGCACAATGAGCATCCTAAGCTTTATGTTTGCATTTGTTCCCCTTGACCTCCAAGTCCCATGGATGACTTGAAGAGGCCCAGGTGGATGTTGTACATCCAGTAGGTTTACATCATGAGAAACCCTGATTTCAGGAAACCCAAATCTTTTATAATGGATTTGAAGAAAAAATGTTCAATCTTTGTTCCAGGAGAGACATGATCTTTAGTATACTGCACGGTCAGCAACCTTGCCGTCTACTCCAATGTGGGACTATACAAACAACCCTAAAAGAAAAGCCCAAGCAAAGGCTATCAGTGCCTCCCCGGAAAGATATACAGAAACAAAAAGAGATCCATGGAAAATTATGTACCAACAGAAAGAAGATTAATTATATACCTTTTATCCATCCTAGAATTACTGAAATTTTTGATTAAGAACTCTCTCTGTTTAGTTATAGCCTCAAATAGTTTATAAGAGCCTATGGAAGAATTTGTTGTCAATTCATTTTTACTAAATTTTATGGGATTATTTACTGAGTAACCCCATTGATTAATACCCTTTAAAGTTAAAAGCAAAATCGACATGATATTTTTGCAGTATATGGCAAGCAGTACCCTGACAAATGAACTATGCTAAACACAGCAAAATAGTGAATATACTTTCAGGGTTATAAACAAGAGCATAAATATTTGTATTAGTTTGACTGTTCTGGAAAGTATTAAAACAGAGGTGGAAAACAATTAAATATGGAACCAGATAAATTTTACATACTGTCTCTACCACTATAGAAGTGATTTTGCCTTAGGCATATTAGTTTTCCAACCCTTACATTTTATTTTGCAAAATGGAAGGGCCAAGGCAGAATAAGGTTCCTATATGCAGGCTTTGGAATAAGTTGCCAAAGGTAGAATTTGATTCAGTCACAGCTGCTTATAATTTGGTTTGGATAAGCTTCTTAGTCTCATTTTTGCATTATTTTTAATCTTGTTAAAATCACACAGTGTCTCTAAAAAATACATCCCTAGTAAGTATCATTTTGCTGTTATTTGAAATCTTTCTTACAGACCTGCAAGATTTACTATATGTTTTAAATGACTTAAAGTATGGAAAGGATGGAAAATATTTTAGATTACACAGTAAGTGCATTATAAAAGTTGACCCCCCCAAAAAAAGTTGATCAGTTTATCTTTCTGGATTAAGTTAATCAGAACTATATAAATAAAATAAAAGTAATAAGCAAGTGTAATATATTTTGGTGATTTTCATATTGGTATGCTGTCTTGTGTATTTGGGCAATCTTAAAACCAGAAAAATGAGTGGTGTGAATTTACAACTACCAATCTCCATTCTAAAAAATCTGAACCAACTCATAAGGCTATTTAAGATGTTTTCAAGAAATTATTATACAATATTAGTATATAATATTATGCATTTAAAATGGAAAATGACATGTAATGACAGTGTTATATTGCTTTAGTTTACTTTGAAATGCTTCAGTATACAGAGTCCAACATAAATGTGTTTGCTGGCTTTAACCTACTTACCTCAGAGAAGTAACTTAACAGACATAGAAATGCACACTCTAAAAATGGTTACTTGTTACTTGCACAATTTTGATTCAGAATACAAGCTCTTACTTAGTCTCCATTGCTCATTGCTGGCAGGTTGGTGAGGGTGAGGTTGAGAGGTTGATAGAGAAGCCGAGTCAGGACCGCGGGAAGGACCTTCCTACCTTTTCTCTTTCCCTTGTGTTAACACTCTGGGCGGCTAGGACTGGGGCAATAGCAGCAGCCTACAACAAAGTAGCGAAATGGGATGGGGAGTAAATTTAGGGAGGGAGAATCACCAGTGACAGCCCAAAAGATCCTAAGAGAAGGAAGCTGAAGTTTTAGCTGAACAGCATCCAACATCCAAGTGCCTAAGATTGAAGATCCTTGTTTATCAAAAATGGCTGAAGCATGTCCCACAGCTTGGAGAGAATGACCTGTGGAAGTAGAATTTTTGCGCTCTTTCCCACCAGTCCTTTCATTAACTTTTTTTTTTTTCTCCCCGTGAAGTAAAAAGCAAAACAGAAAGAATGAAAAATCATAAAGGGGTCATTGTAGCATGAAGATGATGATGGCATGAGTTCTCCGCTAAGCTGTTCTTCGCCTGGCAGGTGCAAGAGCAGAAGGGGATCCCTTGTCAGGAAACTCTTTTAGTCTCCCAGGATTGACTGTAGGAACACTAATACAGAGTTTATCTCTAAAAGCAAGAAGAAAAAAACTTTATCAATACATCTACCTATGTTAGAGGGTGGTCATTGGTTTATCAAAAATTCACTGTGTTCTTCTCGGACATGCTAAATAAGGATATTAAAGATTGAAGTCAGGGGCGCCTGGGTGGCACAGCGGTTAAGCGTCTGCCTTCGGCTCAGGGCGTGATCCCGGCGTTATGGGATCGAGCCCCACATCAGGCTCCTCTGCTATGAGCCTGCTTCTTCCTCTCCCATTCCCCCTGCTTGTGTTCCCTCTCTCGCTGGCTGTCTCTATCTCTGTCAAATAAATAAATAAAACCTTTAAAAACAAAAAAAGACTGAAGTCAGTTCACAATTTTCTGCCTAAGGGCTGACATTGATGAAGCTAGCTCCGTGGAGTTAACAACAGTATCAACAACTTTGTGCTTGCTCTAGATATCATCGTATTCCTTGCCAACTAGATGCCCCCTCACCGAGACTGGTAGAAGTAACTGCCTTGTAAGATATGCCTGTCCCACTTTCCAATCCACTGATGGGAAACCAAACAGAGATGCAACAGATGCCAACTAGCAAGATTAGAGCCACTTTCTTCTCTTATGTCTTCAGAGGACACAGAGAAATTTGGACAGTGCTAACACGCTTTGTTTTTTGTTTTTTGTTTTTTCAATCTTTTCCCCTACCTCCCTGGATCTCAACCATAATTTTACTGGATTTCAACTTCTTAATAGGTGTTGCATACAAAAAGGCTGAAGAGAGAGAAATTTTGGTAAAACTTAACCTTTTCTCAAGCCAAGTGACAGATAACAATATTACTATGATTACTGGGTTATTAATTGCAAGTTATTAATTTTATCAGCCTAAGAAGTATCAGAAATACTAGAAATACTTCAGCTTTGCTGTTCTAGATGTATGAATTAACTCTAAACCTTTTTCAAGAACATTTGCCCTTGAATAAACAAAAATATAACAATCTGTACCCCTTGCATCTTTTCTTGGCCACATAACGGAGAATTCTGTAATGAGATTTCAGTGAAAGGTTAGCTGGTGTTTGCTGCTAAAATACCATTGTGTGTACCTTGAATCATGTGCTTAGGAGAGCCTGCAACTTTGCTAAGTTCACAAGAATAAGCTGTGTGATAGTTTTTGCCTGCTTGCTGGTTCAGAATTCATACAGAGACTTGCTCTCATCTGGTACTCTACCTAGTAGAGAAATTATGGGAGAGGTGAATTAGAGTCCTCATCTCTAATTTCTAAAGCCTTTGAATACCTACCAAAATCACTTAATGTTGTAAATGGCCAAAGTGACTTAATTTCATTCACAAAACCTGAGAATCATGAAGAAGAGATGACTGACTGACTGACTGACTGACCGACTGAATTCACTTTCTGTCTGGCAATGTACTTTTCAACATGGAGGATACTTTATTGAATTAACCATATTACAAGAATTTGACTTGATGCTTCTAAACACAGAAAATTTTTTTTCTTTTCTTTTTTTTCCAAAAGTTGAAATTGTAGATGATTCTCAGGGAGATAAATCATATTACTCAACTTCACGTGGACCGGTATTTATAATCCAGACAGAATTATAATCTAGTAATTTGTAATAAGAAAATCAACCATCCGGGAGACTAAGATGTTTGAATAATGAGATCAGAATATGCTCTCCCTAGAAGAAAGCTTCACTGTCAGAAAAATTAGAATCAAAAGTTGAAAATAGTGATAGAGCAACAGAAGTTAATGGGTTAAACCAACCCAGACAATATTTATTCCATAACCACATAGGAATCAGAGCATTCATATTTTTACTCCAGGGTACTTGTTTTGTAAATACATGAATGAACACATGAAAATCTCTGGGAATTGGATGACCCTTTTCTATGAGACCATGTAACCATGGTCTAGTATTTCCCTAAACAGGGTCAATATCAATGATTAGATTTTTGATAATTAATTATAGTCACTCAGAGGTACACTAATTACTTCAAATTATAATCCCAGACCATAGTTCCATACAGCCTGATTGATGTACTAGGTATTTATAAATGTATCAGGGAACTACTTGGGCTGTATTGTTTTAGTCCCACCATTTGCTTATAACTGAGTAACTAAATAAATTTGATGAGTTTAAGTTTTAAAGATGACTTTCGTTGTAGTTTTCACATTGTCTGGGGCCTCTACGCTCTTCCACACAGCTAGTAACAATAGTGCACAAGTAGGTGACCATTCACTTCCTTCTGATTCAGGCTCGGTTCCTTCCCTCTCATTTTTAAATCTATCTTCTTTTCTTCTTATGGTTTCCCCAGAAACTGTTTGAAGATGAGGAAGAAATGTACTAATTGGCATGAAATATCATATAATTTATGGGATATAAAAGAGGAAGGAAAAACATATTGACATTTCCCTTTCTCTGATTCTTCAGGAAAGAATGACAATAAAACTGAACTCTTCTTACAGCTTTGATGTATGACTTATTTCAAATACATTTACCATTTGGTCATGTGTAAATACATGCTTTCCAAAATCAGTTGCACGATGCTTTGACCATGTCTGGAGCTACACGATCAGTGGGTTCTCTCAGAATGCCACAGACATCCCAGAGTTTACCACCGTCTTGCTTTCGTCCTCATGCTGCCAAGAATGTGTTTCATGTTTTATTAAAGTGTAGGATCCTTCTGATTGTTAAACCTGCATTAGGGTAGAGACTGAGACCAAGATTTCCTGACAGGCCTCCTACAGAGTATGTCACAAATGATGGCAGACACAGTAATGTTCATAGCAATATGGCAGCTGCCAGAGGGAAGCAAATAATAAGCTCTAAAAATGCCAATTTTAACTTAAAAAGAAATCTATAATTCTCACAAGGTAAGTACCCTGCCTCACCACAGAATTTTCAGAACAATATGCTGAGGAATATGGATGCATGTGCCCTTGAAACGGACTCCGAATAAGTCTGTGTTAGAAACAAAGATCATTTAAAACCCTCTTTTGTTTTGGCCTCTAAGTTCTAATCAGACAGAAAGTGGCACATTTTGGAGAGGTGGTTTGCTTTTGAGCCAATTACCAATATCAATCCTGAGGGGAACTGACCTTTGCAAAGAAATTTTCAAACAACTCAAAAAGGTGTCTCATGGTAATCCCCTGCCAGACAGAACCTTAGTAGAGTACAGGATGTTTAGAATTTTCATGTCTCACATAAAAGAATATCATAATGCTGTGGATGGCTTTGTCAACTGGAGTTCATTAATTCTGATCACAACTATATTTTAAAATCCTTAAAGCCCAAAGTGACTACAAAAAATGTAACCAGTTTCATAGACAAATCTCCTATGCTTCATAAAATATTAAGTATTTTACCCAAATGTTTCAAATCGCATATTTTTCTATGTGCCTATCATTTTAACGAATGTCTCATATTTGTTATTTTTTTAGTCTTTCAAAGAGACTACACAAACCATTTTTAGAATATGTATGTGTGTGCATTTTCTTTAGACAATATTCTTAGATCTGATTAGATTTGCTAATGGATTTCTAACAGTCGAAATTGAATAAACACTGAAGGAAAATGTTCCTTATATACTTATACAACTGTTATTTCTGTTCTTCATATTCACTAAGCTCTCTTCTTTCTGGTTTTATTTTTGGGTAATAGTATCATGTAACCGTGCTTCAGAATATCATCCCTGGAGTCTGATTGTCTGGCTTTGAACTCTGTTTCATCATTTACTTCTGTGCAACGTGGACAAGATTACTCACATTTTCAGATCCACAGTTTTCTCATCTATAAGCTGAAAATATTAGTGGTATGTATTTTTATATGGTAATTGTGAGGATTCAATGGAATGATGCATGTAAGCACTTAGCTCAATGCCTCACATGTAGCAGTGGTTATGATTATCTGAAGGATCTGGAGATGAAATTTTACTGAAATATATGCTAGAATTTTAAAGTGAAGAAATGTAGACTTATCATATTGCTATACTGTCGTCTTTCTCCTTTTGCATTCCACTTCATATCAAGTGACCTTTACCACTAATGTACATCTACCACTCACCCCCACAGTGCTACCTGGGACATCTCCAACCTCCAGAATTGCAGTTTCGTGATGATAAATTCAGCCATTCTACTGCGTGACTTTGACTTAAATACTTTCCAGCCACATCCCTCATTTATTCCATGTAACTGCTCCCCAAACTCATACGACAACCAGCTTCTTTGACTCCTTCTCTACGTTTGGTTTTCTCTTTTTTGCTTTCTGGCTGTCAATTATATTGCCCTTCTGTGGTATAAGCGTGCATAAGCCAAAAGCAACATAGGCCGGACTTTCTATATGCTGCTATAGAAAGATGAATAAACAAACGCCAATTTGCAAATGGGTCGACAATAAAAACTGCCAAGGACATTTTATTTAAATACTGTTTTTCACATTTTTAAATATTAGACAACTCACACAACTTTATCTCTTTTTTTGTTTGTTTATTAAAGGAGACATTGTATTTTAACTTTTTCTTTTATTCTGGTTTTATTTTAGAATGATTGTTGGTTGCATGAAAAAATTAATGCATCTAGGAGTATATTTGGAGTGTGGCTTAGTAATTTGGACCACCTGAACTATGAACAAGTTCCATAGAAACCTGGTATTTTTCATTTTATATCACTTTCAAGAAAATATGCTAGAATATCTGAACTTTCATATTTACAACAAAGACAACTAGAGTGAAGATATATCTCTATCTATCTATATATCCTCTACTTTTGAGGTATATTTAATATTGTACTCATAAAGTAGTCTACGATCGACTCTGTATAACTGATGTATGTAAAATTGAATCCTCCCCAACCTCTTTGTTAAAAGAGAAGGTTTAAATTCAATAATTCTGTGAATTTGAGTCTATATGTTATCTTTATCTCATAATTATTTGCATTGATTATCTCATAACAGTGTGTCTGCTTCATCTTAAAAAATTTTTTCAAGCATCAACAGGGAAAAGACTTTCCCCCAAACCTAATAATCCTCCAATATAGTGTATTGATGGAAAATGGGTTGTGGAATCAATACAACCGGTTGCACAGTAAGCAAGTTATATAAGCATTCTGGTAATTTGTACAGCTGAAAACATATGTAACTTATACGTTGTGGAGAGGTATACTTGGTGGCCCTGTGTTCTGATTTTGTTGGCATTGCTAAGATGAAGTGTGCTTGCATCGGATTTCAAACACTTTTTGTTTCATCTGCCCATTCCTGGAAATATTTCCTCTCTCTGTCTAAACTCCTTTATTTCAGTAAGTATTTCTCACTTATCTTTTACTACTTACTGACTGCAGACTTCAGTTGTATTTCTTCGTATTTGAGATTTTCAAAATTAGATTTTTTGATATTCATTGTTGAAAACTATGAAGACGTGTCTCTCTTAGTGACAAAGACTGAACAATTCATGTCCTAGACAATTACTTTTTTCATTTGTTTTAATGTGTCACTGAATAATTACATTATCTAAAGGCAGCAATATTAAATCATTACCGTTTAAATTATTAGATTTTATAATATTTACACATTAAAGATCACTCTTCAAAAATCTTAGGGCAAAAATACAAAGGGAATACATACATAACACAAGTTACATATGTAACATAATTAATTTTTTTAAAAATATTCAAACCAATTATAAATACTTCAAATGTCTCCTAGTATATTTGCTTCTAACCCTCATCCTGCCAGTATTGTAAATTTCTGTGCAATTGACCAAAGCAACGCCTCCTCTCTTGTGCAGATTTGCAGTCTAATATGGAGTATCAAGCAGCTCTAAACATTCATGTTTTATTCAGTTTTTTGTTTTTTTTAACCACATCCTTTCTTTGTGATGCATCAATGTACATGACTCTGGAGTACCTCCCAGGAGCTTCAGTATACTTTTTAAAAAAAAATAGTTTTTGCATTTAACATCCATTGTTCGAGACAAAATAGACAACCGTTTTCTATCAGTCAGAAACCAACAGGATAAAGCCGGGAGAGAATATTGCCATATTGGTATTACACTCAACTTGAATTTGAATTCAACTCAGAATCTTACTATACTCATTCTGGGTGACTCATGACTCTCCTTTGTGCCTGGTAAAAAACAAAAGACAAAAAACAAAACAAAATATATTGTGTTGTCTTTTACTCTCATCCCATGTAAGACTGATCCTTAATTTTTTCAAGTTCCATAAGTTACACTTGGTTAAAAAGACTAATATTAGCACTTCATATCAACTCTAATGTAAATAAAACATGTTTTCCCATCCGGGTCTACCACACCCACCTTTGTATGAGATGAATTTCTATATAATTGATTGTCTTCTTGCCAGTATTTTCTTTTTCTTTCCTTTCCAATCAATGTCTTAAAATTGTTGTGGAGGGTATGGATTTGCTTTAGTTGCTGAAATTTTAGCATTTCTCCTTTCTTTCCTCCAGAAATCAATTTATTGTTAAGACCTTGCCTATGGAATTGGTGATTTTGTGAAAATGTGTCTGAGAGGAATAAAAAGAGAAGCAGCAAAGAGTTTTAATGAAACAAATTTTTGAAGGAGTAATAAGGAAACCATAAAGCCAAAGCTTATTTTCCCTTCTCTACCTGGAATGATCTCATTTTTTCATTAATCTACATGCGTTTTGGCTTTAAGCAACACAATCTTAATGGAAACCAGAGAAGAAAAAAATGTAAATTCAAAAAAAATCAAACTAATGGAAGTTCTGGAATTAAACGAGATGTTAGGTATGAACAGAATTTTTGAAAAACTTCATTCTTTCTTTATTGAATATCTGTTTCTCTCTTCATGTTCCTTTCATTCTTTCAGAATGACAGCCTCCTTGCGTCTGTAAATAAAGCTCAGAAGACTTCTGATGAAGATGTGCCAGGCCTGTCATTGAAGGAAATGAAAGGAAATTGAAGTATTAGTATCTTTAATCCCAAATTTAGGATTCCTGTTAAAGAAGTTCAGGTTTGGTTAGGTATTCATCCTAGAAATAATCATTCATGACCTGAGTGTAGTGTGGTTCACAAGTGTATATCCAAACCAACCAGTGTGGCCAGGAAAGCAGAGGAAAAAGAAAAAAAAAATTGCGAAGAGCATTAAAGCTGCCATGAACATTAAATTGTCGAAGTGGGGGCATGTCTATTAATTAGAAAGGAAGGAAGAGCACCAAAGCATTAAGCTCTTTAAGGTGTAGCATGACAAACACTTTGTTCATCAGATTTTTTCAAAACTGTCCTAATTACTGCTACCTTCCTATTCCTAATAGAGCTTCATTCATACTCATTTTACGCTATTACAGATATTGTCATGTAGCATCATATGATCTCACATACCTGTCTCCCCACAATGTGAGCTACTAGCGTTTGTACCACATTTTATTTACCAATGATTACTGTAATTCAGGCACATTCTAGCTGCACACGACACATTTTTAATAAATGAAAGAATTATCCTACACCGTTTGATAGAAGTGTGATTTATGCATCCTTATTTGTTAGCCTCCCCGTCTTTCTGCCATCATATTATCATATTAAGTGCTTTCAGTCAACTTTTTTTGTAACAAATGTCTACACGTACTATTACATTAACTGCAATATTTTCTTCAGAACAGTGCTCAGTCTCCTAAATTTCTAATTTTTATTCACATTCTTGTTTAATATCTGTTTCTTCAATTAAAGGAATGAAAGCTTTATGATATTGGGGTCTTATCTTACTCATCTGTATTCTTTTTTCTTAAGGTTTATTTATTTATTTGTTTTGGAGAGAGAAAGAGTGAGAGCAAGTGGGAGGAGGGGCAGAGCACAGAGCCCCATGCAGAGCTTGATCTCACAAGCTTGAGATGATGACCTGAGCTGAAACCAAGAGTTGGACACTTAACCAACTGAGACACCCAGGCACCCCTGTCTCTGTTTTCTTAATACCTAAAACAGTATCAGAAGTATAGCAGGTGTTTCTAATGTAATAAATAATATATGGGGAATCTAGTATAAATCCGGGCATTCAGAGATTATTGTCTTACACTGGGTAAAAAATCCTGGCAATTAGGCACACAAAATTATTGTGAGGACTGAAATATGCATAAAATTGCTTTTTAATTTTTTTAGTAGTGTAGCAGAGAAAACTTTGTTATAGTTGACATTTGAATGAACTTGGGAAAATGGATTGGATTTGTTGTTTAGGTGGAACTAAGGGTGAAAGGGAATGCTGAACAGAAGTATCGATATGAATACGTGGTGAAAGCGAGGCAGGCAGGCACAAGTACTTAAAGGGTTGAAAAGGGAAGTGGGATACTTGCAGGTGGACACTGGAAAATGAAATTGGAAATAATTTGAGGCAAAGCCTTGGAGAATTTTGAATTACAGAAACTCCACTTATTTTTTAAATGCTGAAGAAGCATTGGTAATTTTTGATCAGATAATAATAAAGTCATTGCAGACTTGCCAGAGGCAGCTGTTGGAATCAAGATGAAAGGTAATAAATGTGTGAACTAGGAGACAGGGAATGGAAATAATTATGAGGTACTGTGTGAAAATATTGTGGAAGACAGAAAAAATATAATTGGTAACACACTGTAGCAACAAGCAAGGTACGCACAGAGGTTTTGAGTCCAGGTGACTGGGTAGATGCAGGTATCAGGAGCAGACATAAAAAAAAAAAAAATCGAAACTAAGGAAGTTTGAGAAGGAAGATGTGTCATATTTTATAGGAAGTCATAGGCTATCTGGAGCTACCCAGAAGCAGGAACTGAAAATTCAGGACTGGAAAGCACAGAAGTCAAGGGTAGAAACACATGATTCGGCAATCATGCACATAGAGGTGAACATTGAATTCAGTTCTGGTGAGATGGTTCAGACTAATTTACAGAGAAAGATGAGAAGAAGACTTAAAGCAGATCCATGGGGGAATTTCTATTTATTAGTATTCTTTGTAGAGTAATAGTAAGGTAAGGTAAATGTTTTTTGCAATAAATAAAGTGTTCTAATCAGAAAACGATTGATGTACAAAATAACCTAATATAACATGGTGATAGATATCAGATTTGACTTATATTCTTTCTTCCAAAACAACTCATCTTTATGAAAAATTGACAAAAAATTTTTATTAACATAAATTCTTATTCAACAATGAAAACCAGATGGCTCCCTTGTGGGTGCTCTGTACTAGGTTTGGCAATTCTCTGCCCCCAGGCTGCCCACCTCCCATGATTACAATAACTTGCCGAGCTGATGGCCAGGCTTCCAAAGGAAGATGCTGGAAATGGATGTTAGAATATAATGTAATCTACACTTGGAGTTTTTCTTAATTTGTTATGGAAAATTCATTTATTTGTTCATTTAGCAAATAAGTAATGATTATCTATTGTGTGCTTTTCTCATTGATTATAGTTTATTTGCTTACCAAACTGGACTCTTAACCACTTAGAGGAAATATACACAGTTTATTCTAAAACACCTAGGATTCCTTCAAGGTTAATAAAGTCATTCTTAAAGAAAACTAGCCAACTGTAGTTTAGGGAAAATTTTGAAAATGTTTTGAGGGTTCTAATGCTGGATAATTTAGCATAAGATTGTGACACTAATGTGAGGAATTTGTAAAGAAACTTTAGAGGAAGTAATTTCTATTTTCTCACTCATTCAAAATATTTATACCAAAAATATGTGGCAATGAATGAATACTTACAGAAATAGAAATTGGAATGTTTGTAGCAGGGCGTAAAGATAATGCTTAACTGCATTCACATGCAATCACTATATATTTAAAAACATTTTATGCCTGATCTTTTCCACTCTCCTCCCCTGTGTCTTTTGAGAGTCACAAACTTTAAGTTTCCAGTTTTGAAATTTTCACTCAAAATGTTATTTATTGCAATGAGTTGCTTTCAGAATAATGCAGTTCATCATTTTATTATATATAATATTTTAAGCTGTGTTAAAAATTGCAAGCAATTGGTAAAAAAAATTAAAATTAAAAAAATATATATACGGTACTATAAAATCTAGAGTGAAAATAGCAGCACTTTTCTTCACTCTTCCCTAGCCCCTACTTCCACACTCAGAGCCAACCATTTTCAAATATTTAATTATTATTCCTGTTATTTATTTTCATATTTATCAACAGTATGCTATATTAGTAATTTCATGTTAGCAAATTCCTGTTAAGGAAGTTGAATTTTTATTATACTACTTCTCCCTCAGCTTCAACTCCCTGCATATTACCATCTATAGTTACATGAGTATTTTTTGTTTAAATCAACAGGTTCTTTTTTAATTATATTGACTATATATTTAAATTATTTATTTTTGCAACAATAATAAAGCATATTTAGGTTTCTTTGATATGAAACTTACTGATTTTTTTGGCATTAGTGATTGCCTTGTGTTTTGACTTGTTTGGTTTTCTTTGGATCTAAATTTGATTGCTTGAACATGCTCCATCAGATATGATCGATACCTACCAATGCCATTTTTAAAGTGTCTGAACATATTCGATAATCAGAGGGTTTTGTTTTTGTTTTCTTCCTGCCAGAAGCTCCCTTCCTCCTGACACAGTAAGTCCTGGCTGTTCTCATACCTGATGGTACAGCTATCATTATAATATTTTCCTTCCTAAATTTTAGATGATCTTTTGTCTCTTTTTGAAATTGGATTTCCTGTTCCCTGGACTTCATATTTTGTAGTAGCATCATATCAAAGGGGGGATGGAAAGTAAATATATGTCTTCTTACTTTTAAACTTGACTGATACTTTTTTGGGTATATAATTTAAAACTGACGGGGCGCCTGGGTGGCACAGTGGTTGGGCATCTGCCTTCGGCTTAGGGCATGATCCCAGTGTTACNTGATACTTTTTTGGGTATATAATTTAAAACTGACGGGGCGCCTGGGTGGCACAGTGGTTGGGCATCTGCCTTAGGCTTAGGGCATGATCCCAGTGTTACGGGATCGAGCCCCATATCAGGCTCCTCCGCTATGAGCCTGCTTCTTTCTCTCCCACTCCCCCTGCTTGTGTTCCCTCTCTCGCTGGCTGTCTCTATCTCTGTCAAATAAATAAATAAAAATCTAAAAAAAAAAAAAAACTGAAAATTATTTTCCTTCAGAAATTTTAGTCCTGTTTTGAATGAGAAATCTAAGGTAATTGGCGCTTGTTTCCTGACTTGTAATATGAATTTTCTCTCTGGTGTTTTCTCTATTTCATATGTCCTAGACTTCATGATTAGGTGCCTTAGATAGCATATGTATTATGTATCATTTCATGCATTATGCTGGGCAGTTGCCTACACAGTAGGATATGCTTTTCTATGTGGAGACTTCTTCAGTTGGCAATTTTAAAATATTCTTTTATAATAATTTATGTGTTTATTATTCTTACTTTGTTAAACTCAGTCAAATGAAAACTTCTGAGTTGATTCTTTAAATTTCTTAGCTTGCCTTTTTCCATTTTGTTTTATATTTTTGTTTTATTCTTTTAGATTCTTATACATTATCTTCTGATCCTATTGTTGAATATTTTTTATGCTATTAAAGTTTTAATTTCCAAGATTTCATTATTCTTTAGCGATTGTTCATTTTTTATGCATTCCTATTCATAATTTATAAATGCAATATTTTGCCTCACTTTTCCCTGGGTATAAATTGTATGTATTTCCCTTATTTATGATGTTTGTTTCATCTGGGTTAGAACCCTCCCCTCTTTTCTGTGATTGTATTTTGTGTTGGAGACTTCCTTTTATGGTTGGCATTTAATGGTGGTCCATTCATCATTAACAGTGAGACGTTAATGACAGATTGACAGTTGTGCTTTAGTAGAGAAAATTGACGTGTGAGCTACATGGTAATAGGAGAAGATAGTAACCCAGCTTTTTATTATGGACTCTCAATGTCAGTGTTTTGAAGATTTTACTGTGAGGCTCTTAATTTCCTTCAGCACACAGTCTTCCAATCCCTGCCTAGGACACACAGGCCTGGCTGTAGGCATTTTTGAAACAAGGAAAGACAAAGGCTAAAGTTTATCTCACTCTCAAGAGTACAGACTTCTACCCTGTCCTCTGGTTTTCATTGTGTCTTCTCTTCCTCTCTCTTTGGAGCAATATTTGTTATTTGTTATTTGGAGTCCCTCTTAATCCCCCTTGATGATGGAGTGGAGAGATGAGGGCAGCCTTTTATTGGATATGCTGTTTGCAAATATCTTCTCTCATTCAGTAGGTTGACTTTTAATTCTGTTGATGTTCCCTTTGCTGTGTAGAAGTTTTCATTTTGATGTAGTCCTAATAGTTTATTTTTGCTTTTCTTTCCCTTGCCTCAGGAAACATATCTAGAAAAATATTGCTACAGCTGATGTCAGAGAGATTTATGTCTGTACTCTCTTTTAGGATTTTTATGGTTTCAGGTATCCCATCTAAGTCCTTAATTCATTTTGAGTTTATTTTTGTGTGTGGTATAAGGAAGTGGTCCAGTTTCATCCTTTTCCATGTAGTTGTCCAGTTTTCCCAACACCATTTGTTGAAGAGATTGTCTTTCTCCCATTCTATATTCTTGCCTTCTTTGCCGAAGATTAATTAACCATATAATCTGGGTTTATTTCTGGGCTTTCTATTCTGTTACATTGGTCTATGTGTATATTTTTGTGTCAGTAAAATACTATTTTGATTACTACATCTTTGTAATATATCTTGAAATCTGGGATTGTGATACCTCCAGTTTTGTTACTCTTCTTCATGATTGTTTTGTCTATTTGGAGTCTTTTGTGGTTTGTTTGCTCTACTTCTGTGAAAAATGCTGTTGGTATTCTGATAGGGATGGCATTACATCTGTAGATTACTTTGGGTAGTATGGACATTTCAACACTATTTGTTCTACAAATCCATAAGCGTGGAATATCTTTCCATTTGTTTGTGATGTCTTCAATTTCTTTCATCAATGTTATGCAGTTTTCAGAGTATAGGTCTTTCATGCCTGAGTTAAGTTTATTCCTAGGTATTTTATTATTTTTGGTGAAACTGTAAATTTTATTGATTTGTTAATTTCTCTTTCTGATACTTCATTATAGTGTATAGAAATGCAACTGATTTTTGTATATTGGTTTTTATCCTGCAAAATTACTGAATTCATTCATCAGCTCTAGTAGATTTTTGGTGGAGTCTTCAGGGTTTTTTATGTATAGTATCATATCATCTGCAAATAGTGAAAGTTCTACTTCTTCCTTACCAATTTGGATGCCTTTTATTTCTTTTGTTTTCTGATTGCTGTGGTTGGGATTTCTAGTACTGTGAAATGAAAATGGTGAGAATGGGCATCCTTGCCTTGTTCCTCATCTTAGGGGAAAAACTCTCTCAGTTTTTCCCCGTTGAGTATGACGTTAGCTGTGACTTTTTCGTATATGGCCTTTATTATGTTGAGGTATGTTCCCTCTAAACTTACTTTGTTGAGAGCTTTTGCCATGAATGGATGTTATACTTTGTCAAATGCTTTTTCTGCATCTATTGAAATGATCATGTGGTTTTTATCCTTTCTCTTGTTGATATGATCTATCACATTGATTGATATTGTTAATATTGAACCACCCTTGCATTCCAAGAATAAATGCCACTTGGTTGCGGTGAATGATTTTTTTAAAGTATTATTGGATTCGATTTGCTAATATTTTGTTGAGGAATTTTGCATCTATATTCATCAGATATTGGCTTGTAGTTCTTCTTCTTCTTCTTCTTTTTTTTTTTTTTTGGTGGTATCTTTTTCTGGTTTTGGTATCAGGGTAATTCTAGCTTCATAGAATGAATTTGGAAGTTTTGTTTCCTCTTCTATTTTTTTCGAATAGTTTGAGAAGAATAGGTAGTAACACTTCCTTAAATGTTTGCTGGAATTCACCTGTGAAGCTATCTGGTTCTTGACCTTTGTTTGTTGGGATTTTTATAATTATTATTTTTAGTACAGATTGCATTTCATAGCTGAAAATCAGTCTCTTCAAATTTTCTATTTCTTCCTGTTTCATCTTTGGTAGGTTATGTGTTTCTAGGGATTAATCCATTTTTCTAGGTTGTCCAATTTGTTGGCATATAGTTGTTTATAATATTCTCTTATAACTGTTGTATTTCTGTAGTGTCAGTTGATATTTATCCTCTTCTTTCATTTCTGATTTTGTTTATTTGGGTCCTCTCTTTCTCTCTCCCTCTCTCTTTGATGAGTCTGGGTAAAGTTTCATCAATTTTGTTGATTTTTTTCAAAGAACCAGCTCCTGGTTTCATTTATCTGTTCTACTGTATATTTGGTTTCTTTTTTTTTTTTTTCCTCTGTTCTAATCTTTATTATCTCCTTCCTTCTATTGCTTTTGTGTTTTGTTCATTCTTCTTTTTCTAGCTCCTTTTAGTGTAAGGTTAGGTTATTTGAGATTTTTCTTGCTTCTTGAGGTAGAGCTGTATTGCTATAAACTTCCCTCTTAGAACCACTTTTTCTTTATCCCAAAGATTTTAGAACATTGTGTTTTCATTTTCATTTGTCTCCATGTATTTTTTTTTTATTTCCTCTTCGATATATTCAATGTTTAGTAACATGTTATTTAACCTTCTATGTGCTTGTGTTCTTTCCAGATTTTTTTCTTGTGGTTGATGTCTAGTTTCATACTGTCATGGCCAGAAAGATGCGTGGTATGATTTCAATCTTTCTGGATTTGTTGAGACTTCTTTTGTAGCCCAACGTGTTGTCTGTGCTAGAGAATGTTCCATATGCACTTGAAAGGAATGAGTACTCTGTTTAGGGTGGAATGTTCTAAATATGTCTATTAGATCATTGGTCCAAAACATTATTTAAGGCCATTGTTTTCTTGTTGATTTTCTGTTTGGATGATCTATCCATTGATGTAAGCTGGATGTTAAAGTCCCCCATTATTATTGTATTATAATTAATTACTTCTTTTATGTTTGTTATTAGCTGCTTTATGTATTTGGGTGTTCCCATGTTAGGTGCATGGCTATTTACAGTTGTTATATCTTCTTGTTGGATTGGTTCCTCTATGATTATATAGTGTCCTTCTTTATCTCTTATTACAGTCTTTGTTCTAAAATCTGTTTGTCCGTTATAAGGATTGTTACCCTGGCTTTCTTTTCATTTTTATTTTATTTTATTTTATTTTTATTTATTTTTTTTAAGACTTTTTATTTATTTATTTGACAGAGATAGACAGCCAGAGAGAGAGGGAACACAAGCAGGGGGGGTGGGAGAGTAAGAAGCAGGCTCATAGCGGAGGAGCCTGATGTGGGGCTCAATCCCAGAACTCTGGGATCACGCCCTGAGCCGAAGGCAGACGCTTAATGACTGAGCCACCCAGGCGCCCCTCTTTTCATTTTTATTAGCATGATAAATGCTTTCCATTCCTTTTCTGTCAATCTGCATGTGTCTAGGTCTGAAATGAGTCTCTTGTAGGGAACATATAATTGGGTCTTGCTTTTTTACCCATTCTGTCACTTTATGTCTTTTGATTGGATTGTTTCATTCATTTACATTCAAGTAAATATTGATAGATATATACTTTTGCCATTTTGTGATTTGTTTTATGGTTATTTTTGCAATTCTTCTCTGTTCCTGTTTTATCTTGTCCTCTTCTCTCATGGTTTGCTAGCTTTCTTTAGTAATATACTTGGATTCCTTTCTCTTTATTTTTTTGCTAATTTATTACTAGTTATTGATTTGTGGTTACCATTAGGTTTGTATATAACATCTTATGTAAATAGCAGTCTATATTAAGTTGACGGTCACTTCAGTTCAACTCCTCTCTCTCCCATGTTTTAGGTATATGGTGTCATACTTTACATCCTTTTATTTTGTGAATACCTTGACTGATGTTTATAGATATACTTAATTTTACTGCTTTTGTGCTTCCTATTTTTCTTACTCCTGCTTATGGTCTTTCCTTTCCTTTCAAAGAGTCTACTTTAACATTTCTTGTAGAGCTGGTTTAGTGGTCATGAATTCCTTTAACTGTTTTGTCTGGGAAACTCTTTGTCTCTCCTATTCTGAGTAATAGCCTTGCTGGATAGAGTATCTTGGCTGCAGGTTTTTTTCTTCCAGCACTTTGAATATATCACGACACTCCCTACTGGCAATTAGAGTTTCTGCTGAAAAATCAGCTGATAGCCTTAATACATACAAAGGGGTTTCCTTTTATATTTTCTCTTTCTGCTTTTAAAATTTCTTCTCTGTCACTACTTTTTGCCATTTTGATTACTGTGTGTCTGGGTGTGGACCTCCTTGGGTTGATTTTCTTGGGGCTTTCTGTACCTCCTCGATCCGGATATCTGTTTTCTTCCCCAGATTTGGGGATTTTTCAGCTATTATTTCTTCAAATAAATTTTCTGCCCCCTTTTCTCTCTCTTATCCCTCTGGGACCCTTGTAGTGTGGATGTTATTATGCTTATGTTATGTTATGTATTGCTTGATATTGTCACTAAGTTCCCTAAGACTGCATATTTTATGTTTTTTTTTTTTTTTTCTCTTACCTGCTCAGCTTGATTACTTTCCATTACTCTGTTCTTCAGGTCACTGATTTGTTTTTCTGTTTCCTCTAGCCTGCTATGTATTTCCTCTAGTGTATTTTTAATTTCATTTATTGAGTTTTTCATCTCTGACTCTTTCTTATTTTTTCGAGGTCTTTATTTATAGTCTCACTGAGGTCCTCTGCTCATCTCACAAGTCAGATGGGTTTCTTTATGAACATGATTTTAAATTCCCTTTCAGGCATATTACTTATCTCTCTTTTGTTTAGCTCTCTTGCCATAATTTTGTCCTTTTCTTTCACTTGGGACATATTCCTCTATCTCTTCATTTTGTCCAACTCCCTGTGTCTGTTTCTATTTGTTAGGAAAGTCAGCTGTGTCTTCTGCTCTTGAAAGTAGTGGCCTTATGAATAAGAGTTTATGTAGTGCCCTGCAGTGCAGTGTCTCCTGCCCCCTAGAACCCAGTGCTTCAGGGGTTCCTCCTATGTGTGTAACTTGTGCTCTGCTGTTGTGGCTGAGCCACTTTTGCCTTTGGTTCAGTCACCTGTGATAGCTCGCTTTGCCTGTTGTGGGCAAGGTTCAGTTTGGGGCTACTTTGGGCTTGAGTGGAATCAGATCAAGCCCTTGAGTGGAATCAGACCAAGCCTTTGTCTGAGATGTAATAGCACTGGGATTTCGGGCACTTTTCCTGTGTTGTCCCTGAAGCTTTTGTTGGTGGTGGGGCTTGCAGTTAGACTAGATATCTCCCCACAGCCCACTGCAGTTGAGTGGTGTATGTGGCTATCATTCCCTCTCCCCAGGACAGGGGTCACTTTGGAGCAGTATTGCTCCCTTTGGGGGCTGCTTGCATGCTTCCAGTTTTGTGCTACCAGTTTGGATGAGCTCTGGCCAAGGGCACATTGGAGAATGTGGCAGGTCCAGAGGAGTTGGGCTTCTTGTGTTAGCAAGGTGTGTGTAGGTCTGCTAAGGGAGGGCATCTGGAGCCCGGCCTGGCTGGAGGGGGCATGTCTACAGGAGAACTTGGGTGCAGGGTACTCTGTTAGCAATTTAGATAGTGAGTATTGGCCTGCACTGGTTTCTGCAGGTGTCTGTGTGTCTAGGCTAGGGGGATAAGGAGGGAAGTGGTACTCACTAGCTCTCTTGTTCTTGGAGAAGATTCCCAAGATCCCTGCCTCTCCAGCACATGCTCTGAGATTAGTAAACAAATCTCCCTCCAGTATACTCCAGGTGCTTTCCAAAATGCTGCTTACATGCTGTATCTCCACAGGGCTCTTTGTCCTGCTGTCTCTTTAAGAGTAGTGAATCAGTTTCCTATTGCCCTCCTAACTCTCCCAGAGCTGAGCCCACTGATTTTTAAAGTTCCAAGTTTTTAAGCCCCACTAATTGCAAGAACTTGTGAAATTATGTCCCTCTAATTTTCAAAGCCAAATGTTATGGGGATTTGCTTTCCATGCCTGGAGTGCCTGTTGCGCATGTCTGCTTCTTTCCCTCTCCATGCCCATGGCATTGATCCCTCCCAGGGACAGTCCTGCGGGTCTCTTCAGCTCCTGACCAAGTCTCCACCCTTCTTACCCTCTTTGATGTGGCCTCATCTCTACATTAGCTGTGGAGAGTCTGTTCTGCCAGTCTTTGGGTCATTTTCTGGGTTATTTACATTGATATGGGTATTATGTAGTGTATCCATGGAACAAGGTGAGCTTGGGGTCCTGCTACTCTGCCATCTTTCCCTGAAGTAGTATTCCAAACATTTTGAAATGTGCTTTTATTTTTGTTTAATTCAAAATATTTTATCCTTCATTTTTTTGGTTTTCTCTTTGACCCATGGGTTGTTAGGAATTGTGTTTTATTTTCAAATATTTGTGAAGTATATTTACATAATTCATTTCTAGGTTAGCATCATCTTGGTCAGAGAATTATGTAGTATCTCTCTTTTCCTCATAATATTTTTTATCCTTTATACCCTTTGACTGGTGCAAGTTCCACTTAGCTCTGAAATTCCTGGTAATTGCATATGGTTCTACCAGGCCTCACTCCAATTTTAGAAATTTGTTTTAAAAAGTTTAGCTTTTATGGTGCCCTTATCTTCTTTCCATACTCTGCCCCAGGTAAGCCAGTGCTTGTGTCTGAGTTTCTCTTTGGTGGGGCTTGTATGCTCTTGGATTTCATGGTTTTTGAGTGCCGTGTGATCACAGATTTTTGATGAGGTTAAAAATTATGATTTTGAGGATTTTTTTTTAGCTTTTTCTTGTTATTTGGGTGGGAGTGATGTTCTTTCCAGATTTCTGGCTCTTTAGCAGAAGCTAGGAATAGCTTTTTTTATATTTTTTTTCCTGATATTATTACAAATTCCTTTTGTTCAATAAACCTTGCTTGACTTAGAAGGCAATCATCATTCAACAGTGTACTTTATGCTCACCATGTAAGAATCTCAATAAGTCACATCAAATTGCAACAATGGAAGAGTCCTTTTAAAAGATTAACTTGGTGTCATTGTGTAAAGATATTGTATATAATGATTATAAACTAGTCTAACTAGAATGTCTCCCCGTAACTTATTTTATCAAGGAATCATTGATTTGTATTAAGTAACTGCTTTACAAAAATTTTCTATAAACTGCAAATATGTAGGACAGGAGGAGGATGATTCAATTCTCAGTAGACTGTAAAACAATATAGGTTCATTAATTCAAATATTCAACAAATATTTGTTTACTGTTCAACAGGTACCAAACATTAAGAAATATAGCAGATTTCACAGTGAAGAATAAAATAGACATTTTTTATCTTCATAACTTTTAAATAATTAAGCAAAAATATGAAAATGTGTTACATAGTATAGAGAAAAAGACAAAGTAATAGAAAATGATTAAAATAGGAGGAAAACAAGGGAGTAGAGGACAGTTTATCCTTGGATTTAGGGAAGTTCTCTCTGAATAAAATATCTACCCTGTGTCCTTAAAGATGTTAAAAAAAGGAAAGAAAAGAAATTATATTCCAGATAGAGAAAACAGAATGTGGGCTGACCCTTAAGATAGACAAGAGCACTGTGTTTTTGAGGATGTGGGAAAAGGTCACTGTAGCTGAAGCTGAGGGGGCAATGAGGGTAGTGTGAGAATTTGAGGTTGCAGAGATGGGCAGGCAGGGCCGTATCCTTAGGGTTTTGGAGGCTATGGTGAAAATGTAGCTTTTATTCTATGTGCAATGGGAAACTGTCTTCTCATTTCAGTAAATGGCAGTTCTGTTTCTCCAGTTGTAGGGACTTTTATATGTTTTGTTCACTTGTATATGTCGAGTGCCAAAAATGACACACAGGAAGTTTAATAAATTTTTGCAGATTAAAAAAATGAATTTAAAATTTTGTTTTTGTATTGGAACTTTTACCCAAATCCATTCATATTTATCTTTCTTTTTTTCTTTACCTGTACTTTACTTAATGCATTCTGACAGCTATCTAGTTGTTGTCATTTTTTTGACCATTCTATTCAGTATTTTTTTAAAGACTACATATAGCTCTTTGGTTGAAGGAGTTAAATTTGAGGTAGATATACATATATTTAAATTCCAAATTTATCATGTAACTTTGGGCAATTTGCTCAGAATTTCTGAACCTTGGTTTCTTTATCTATAAAATAGAAAATAATCTTTATCAGAGAAATTTTGCGATTAATTAGTAAGAAAATATGTGTGAAGTTGCTAATACCAAGAAAATATTCAATAAATGAAATGCATTATTATCATTATTATTAATAGAAGCATTTTTATTACTTCGTGATATAATTGTCCATTATGATCAACATTAAAACATGCCTCTTCCCAATTGATTTCCTAAGCATTCACCATTAAATTCATTTTTTTAACTTAAAAAAATAACATACTTTAGAAATCTCATCAAAATCCTAAGCCTGTATGGAGAATGTTGCATAAATTATGTTGAATACATATGGAAGTAGTTAGGACTCTTTTAAAAACCAGGGGTTGTGACTTTGTAAAATCAAGAAAGGTATCTAATATAACATGTAAAAACATGTTGATATTATTATTTGCTCAGCTAAAGAACTGCAGAGAAATTTAATATTAAAAATATATTTTCTTTGATGCTATTTGATTTCTTTTCCTTTTTACTCCACAGGGATCTTTTTTAAAATTAAAGCAACATAATTCAAGTTGTTGTAGGAGTTACATCACAGCTCATTTATATCCTTTTGCCAAATTCCTCCCTGTCACTTAGCTATCTTTCACTTCATATGACTATATAACTATTATCTAACCACAATTCAAATAGAGAAGTTTTAGAACTTGTTCCGTTAGATCTCAGTCATAGTAGGCAATTATGAATGTAATTGGCACAGGGCTTTTTCTTCGACTATCAGCTGATTGTGCTCACCTAATTTTTACACAAAAGACTGGCAGTCTTGATCCTTAATTGTTTATGAAATCTCAAGAACCTCTCTAGTCTAAAAGTACCTATGTCATGGATAAACTGTTTTCACAGAAACCATTCTGATTAAATATAACCTGTTTGCAGGGGAAGAATTCACTCACTGTCTCTCTGGCTGAAGGAAGAGTTTTGCTGCCGACACAAAAAACAAGTTGCATGAATATGGATGGATAGTGAAGAAGTTTCAAAGGAGATAGAGGTGAGTTAAGAAATGAGGGGAATTACATCTCAAAGAAAAACACATAAATCAAGGTGTCCTTATTGCATCTCTAACTAGATAGACATCAAATTCTTTTCAAACCTCTATTAAGAATGAGAAGTCTGAGCTTCTTGACCCTTGACCCCCTAAAGGGACTGAATTGCAGGTTCTTCAAATTCAGTTTTCTTACTGATGCTATGCTTTTTTCCAACTCAGAGAGTTAATTTTATGATTATCATGTCAAGGACCTTTTAGTATTCCAATATTCCATTACACCATGCTAGTTTAAAGGGCTGAAATATCTCTGTTTGTTGTTGGCAGTGTAATATCAGTTCAGATACTGCGGAGAGTATCTCTTTGGTCTCTGCTCTTTCACTAATTCCTTCCCTCTTTCACTTCTGCCCTCCCCACACCCCATCATTGGGACTCTCATCACAGGCTTCTCACTGGCACATTATCACTAAGCTTTACCAATTTTCTTGCCCCATTTTAACTCTCTTCCTTCAGTGAAGAGGAGGATTTTTGTTATTGTTGCTGTTACCTTGGAAGGGGACTCTTTGAGTAGTTCTGTTGGTCAGAGCAGGGGAACACCCCTGAAAAGACTACCTAAAAATGTCCACATAGGAGAGCTAAATTTGGCAGAATAAGCATGTAAGCCAAATGGGTCTAAGTGTTCTAAGGACCAAAGGACAAAGTGGCTTAAAGCCAAAAAAAATAGCTGAGTAATCAGTGTTTGGTAATTTATATTAAAATTTTAAAATACATTAAATATATGCCATAAATCAATTTCAAGTTTTGCATAATATGAGTAATGAGCTCATATTTTTATTTCAACTATATTAAACATAGTTTCATTGTTTTTCCTATTGTAATTTCTGTCAAAATGAAATAATGGCACTTATAACAATGTTTCAATATTACACATAATATATGCTAAATCATTATGTTGTCATTTCATCACATACTATGTCTTTTCATTAGACATATTGTAAATTTGTCTTATTAGTTTTCAAGTTGTAATGTCTTGTATAGATGTAATGTTTTCCTTTGACTCAGAAGCCTGGTTTCAGGTATCTTTCATGAATGCAAATATTTAGATTACTTCTGACTGAAATGCAAAAGTTTGCTTCTTTTTGTCATACTTGAACTTTAAATAAGGTCATTTTCAAAGGTCAAGGCTAATTATCTATACTTGTGACATCTTACAAAGTGCATTCTATAGGATTGGTCAAGAATTTTCAAAGAGTCAGAACCTCCCCACTTTCCATTAAGTTACATTATGGAAATACCTAATTTCCATAGTACCTAAAGCTATTGTGTTTATGTTTAAAGGTGATCTTATATTTTATTTAATAAAAGTTAAAATGATATTTCATCAAAGATCATTACTGATATTCAATAAATTATTATGATTAATTTTCTTTCTGTTAGTAGACATATATTGCTTACTTTGGTAGAGCCTCTTTTATATTGTACTCATAAAATCAGAAGCACAGTCCTTAAGATTCTTCAAAGCTAACCAAATCTGAACAAATGGTATTTATCCTAAAAGGACAGTTTTCAAATGAAGAGCTTTTGTTCTTCATTTTTGTTTTTAAGCAGCTAAAATGCTACCTTCTCCACCCCTTCCAATGCATTTACCATCCCAATGGATGGTTTCTCCAAATTCATGAAAAGCTATTTCCCATTAAAGAGGCTAATGGAAAGATACATGTTGACTTTACAAGCATGCAACTTCTGTTTGCCTGTGCTGTAGAATGAAAATGTACAACTGCTTTTAAAAAATGAACTTGAAACCTGCAGAGGTTTATAAACAGAGAGTGGGTGGATTGGCCTCAGGATAAGAGAGTGTGAAAATGTTTGTAGGGAATTCTTTCCCAGAATAGTTACTTAAACGTTCACTTTCATCTGAGGTGCATCTGGTCATAACAAAGGCAATTGCAGCCAAGCCTCTGGGGTTCCCTGTCTCTGTCGTCACGATTTGCACCCTGCTGAATGAAATATCAATGCACTGAACCATGTCAGGGCAATGAGCATAATGATAGGGACTCAGTGGTATAAATGAGGTTAATAACTTGTGAGAAAGCAGAGCTTTGTTCCTAGATCCCTCACATCTTCTCCGCACAGTGTAGCTCTTTAGAAATATTGCCTGTCCGTGGAGAGCTAATGGCTCTCGTCATAAAGCTAATACACTGTGCTTCAGTAGTCTTGGAACTCATTTCTGAAGTCACACTAATCTGCCTTTCCTCTGCTATGTTTTGTTTTTGCTCCTGAAAGGTTTTCTTATTCCCCAAGACTTCAAGCTGAGCATAAAGCTTTTCTGCTGCTTCTTATGCCATTTCTAATCAGGGGTGACACTTTTGTTTTCAGAGACTTTTTTTTTTTTTTGTGATTCCAATTTTTTAATACACAAAGAAGCATTTGTGAAAGAAATAAACAGAATTTTGAAAATATTCCAGCCCTGCTTTGACACCACTGCTTTAGTCATCCATGTGCACTCTTCCTTCTCTTCACCCTCACCCTTTTGCTACCTCTCTGCATCTCAGGGGAAGCTTGCTATCTACTGCTCTTGCTTGCTCCTTGCACTCTGTCTCTCTTACAAACCACTTTGTGGATATTGAATCTCACAATAAACTAAGAAAACCATATACTATATATATATATATAATATATATATTATTTTATACACACATACACACACAGACACACACACACACACTATATATATATTTAATGTTGCCAGAAAACTAAGTACCTAAGGACAACTGGATCCATCTTATTGTTTTCGTACCAGTATTTCCTGGTAAGCAGTTTTGATTTCTTTTGCTCATTCCTCCCCCCCACCCCCGCCCCTTACTCCTGGATTCTGAAGATCTGTAAGAGTATAGGGAATGAAACTAAATAAGCAATCCTGAAGGGAAATCAGATCACAAAGGATGAGAAGAAATTTATTTCTAACATTCATCGCATTGACTGAAACACAATCAGCCATGAGTTTTTACCATTTCCTTTTGGTATGCCTTTGCCTTTTCAGTGTGGTTGGCTCTTAAAATGCTTATAGAAATGTTACTATGAGGGTAGTTAAAAGGTTACATAGTGCCAGGCACTGCTTTTGTACATATTAACACCTGTAAGGTAGATAGAATTATTAGCCTCCTTTTACAAAAGAGAACAAACACAGTTGACCCTTGAGCAACAAAGGTTTTTGAAGTACACATATCCACTTATATGCAGATTTTTGATAAATACCATACAGTACTGTAAATGTATTTTTTCTTATGATTTTATATTTTCCTTTCTCTAGGTTACATTATTATAAAGTACAGTATATAATACATATGACACACAAATTTGTATTAATCAACTGTGTATGTTATTGGTAAGGCTTCTGGTCAACAGGAGGCTATTAGTAGTTAAGTTTTGGGGAGCCCAAAGATATATGTGGATTTTTGGCTATGTGGCTGGTTGGTGCTCTTAACTCCTGTGTTGTTCAAGGGTCAACTGTAATCTGCTCCAAAATGGTTTAATTATCTCAACAAAGAGATTAAATAATTTGCTTATCAGCTGATAAGTGGCAGACCTGGGCTGTGCACCGAGACAACCTAAGTCTAGAGATCATGTTGCCAAGCTACACACCATACCTAGTACAATAGGTTCATGTTGAATTTAGGAGGAAAAGAACATCAACATATGATCAGCTAGATCTACTTAATGGAATTTATGATGGCGTGCATAATAATTTACTTCTTGAGCCTCAGCTATCTTTTTGGTAAAATGGAACTAATAAACTTGTTCAAATTGTGATTTATTAAGGATTAAAATATATAGTTACTAACTCTGATTGTCTTATAGAAAAACAGTATGCATAGAGATTAGATGGTATGGGGACTACAGAGCTTGGAAAGAGTGAAGCCAGTTCTTGAATAACATATTTTTTGTTCCTATGTCCATACCCTCCATGCCCTTAGCCAATAAAATTATTCTCTCCAGACATCCCCATTCTTTGCCCCTTTACCCAGTGTCTGCTCTGCTTTTGCAATTCATTGATTGATATCCTGTCATTCCCAGTGGTATTGAAACTTGCTACTATATTCCATAATGGCTGCACCATTTTATATTCCTATCAACAGAATGCAAGGGCTCCAACTATCTACGAGGATTTTTCTGCATCCATGTCAATACTTGTTATCTTTTTTTTCTAATAGTCATTCTGGAAGGTATGAAGTGATATCTCATTATGGTTTTGATTTGCATCTTCCTGATGATATAACTGTTGACCTTTTGTATATCTTCTTCAAAGAAATGTTTATAAATGTTTATAAAGTCCTTCATCCATTTTTAAATCAAGTTAATCTTTTCCCTTTTTTTTTTTTTTTGCTACTGTTTTGTAGGAGTTCCTTAAACTTTTTCAGTATTAACCCCTTACCAGATAGATGTTTTACAAATATATTTTCCCATTTTATATGTTGCCTTTTCACTCTGTTGATTGTTTCCATTGCTGTGCGGAAGGTTTTTACTTTTATATTTTTATATTTTATATTTAGTTTTATATTTTCTTCTAGGAGTTTTAGTTTCAGGCCTTAAATTTAAGCCTTTAATCCATTTTGAGTTGACTTTTGTGGTGTAAGATAAGAGTCTATTTTATTCTTATGTATGCGGATACTCAGTTTACCCAGCGTCATTTATTGAGGAGACTGTCCTTACCTCATTGTGTATTTGTGGCCCCTTCTCCAAGATCGATTGACTCTATATACATGGATTTATTTCTGGGCTCTCTACTGTGTTCCATTGGTCTAAATATCTGGTTCATGACAGTATCATGTCATCTGAATTACTGTAATTTTATAATGTATTTTGATTCAGGAACTGTGATGCCTTCAGCTTTGCTTTTCTTTCTCAAGATTGCTTTGACTATTTGAGTCTTTTGTTGTTCCATATGAGTTTTAGGATTTTTTTTTTAATAAAAAATGCCACTGAGTTTTGATACCAATTGCATTGAATATGTAGATTACTCTGGGTAATATGGACATTTTAATAATATCAATTCTTCCAATTAATTAACATAGAAAGTCTTTTGTCTTCCTTAATTTCTTCAATCAATATTTTATAGTTTTCGGTTTATATGCTTTTCACCTCCTTGGTTAAGTTTATTCTAAGTATGTTACTTTCTTTTCATGAATAATATTATAGATAGAACTGTTTCATGAATTTCCTTTTCAGATAGTTCATTGTTAGTGTATGGAACTCAGCTGATCTTTACATGTTGATTTTGTATCCTGCCACTTTATCGATTTTATCTATTATATTAGGTTTTGTGTGTGTGTGTGTGTAGTCTTTAGAGGTTTTTACATACAAGATCATGTCATCTGCAAACAGAGATAATTTTACTTCTTCCTTTCTGGTATGGATGTTCTTAAGTTTCTCAAGTTAATCTAAGCATTAAAAATTTGCTCAAAGTGAAGGATACGAAGGGCTATAGCGTTTCCTGGATAATTATAAATTTTAATAGTATTTAATGACAATGCCATTGATATCTGGTCCCATGATGTAGAAGTAAGAACTTTTGACCTGGCAAGGAAGACACATTGAGGTGGAAGAAATTTACCATACTTCTCATTGAACATTGCAGTAATTGTCTCTTTACTTGCCTATATGAAGTGCTCAGTGCTGACCTCCAGCAACACTGAAAATGAGTATTAAGGAAATAAGTTGATCGATCTGTGATGCTCCTTTCTCAAAGAACTTTTAGAGATATATCCCAATGTATAAATCCAATGAGCAGGCATTTAGGAAGTAACTGCTCTTTTATATTCTCCTTGCAAAAGGCCACTTTCATGTTATTTTTTAAGTTTATTTATTTATTTATTTATTTATTTATTTTTAAACATTTTTTTAAAGATTTTATTTATTTATTTGAGAGAGAGAGAGCACAAGCTGGGGGGAGAGACAGAGGGGGAGGGAGAAGCAGGCTAAGCAGGGAGCCCCACGTGGGGCTTGATCCCAGGACCCTGGGATCATGACCTGAGCCAAAGGCAGACACTTAACTGACTGGGCCACCCAAGCACCCCTCTCTTTAAGTTTTATAATTCAGGATCATCAATATGTTTCTCATTTCTCTTTATTGTTTTTCCATTTGTGTCCCATATGGAGTTTTAATAATGAAATAAAAAGTATGTTCTGGATCAATTTGCTAGATACCAGACTGATTACACATTTTCCTGCTTCTTCCCAATCTATAGAGCATCCCTGTGTAAATAAAGCATATTCCTAATTATACTTAGAGGTTCACTTTGAAGCAAGAAATTCCCCCAAACAGATTTATTTCATCCTATTTGTTTCATTTGCACTTTTAAAATCCTTGGATTATATAGTACTTGTTATATCACATTGTGACTTTGTTTCTATTAATGCAATTGAGAATACATAATAATGGAACATTTAATAAGAATTTACTTGGCATCCCCAACAATGTTTACTTTGGGAGGCAATATACAGTCTGAAATAGTCCAAATCCCAAAGGTGCTTATAGCCTCATTGAGACAGGGGCAAGCTCTAATCACAAGATAATATACTAAACTATATATAACAGAATAGTTCAAGCTATCCAACCCAACATGCTATCAATAATTTCTATGGAAACATGTCTATCATTGCAGCAATGATGAAGAACAGGAATATATTATATGAGTTCCTAAAATATTGGGAAATTTTCAAAAATTTTCTTCATAAGGTGTCATGCCAGGCATGGATTATCTGGAGAGAAATAAGTCAGCATCCCACATTTGATGGAGTTCACTATGAGGCAAGGATGACTGACTGACAAACAGAAAACACTTTCTCACAGTAAGTACAGTAGTTAAAATACACATGCAGACTGGGAACAGAGAAAAAAATTCAGCTTTCCTGGTGTTAGTAGGTCAGAACATCCTCAGGAAGATAATTGCTTCATAGACAGAAACAGCAACTTGAACAAAAGCACAGAGATGAAATATCATGAAGTTGCTTTTGAGTTGCAAGCAAATTCCCATAACTGGAGTAGAAGGACAAGACTAATATGACAAAAGATAAAGCTAGGAATGTAGGAAGGGAGAAAATTATGCAGAGAATAAATATGTTGTTAGTCCCACATCGTATCAAATCAGACCTTACACAAGAAGGGCAGGTCAATTTGGAGCCTCCCTAAATCACTGACACTCGTAGAAAGAAATATTGCTGGTGATTTTGTGATCACTTTTATAAGGTATGGAAATAACCCGAATATTTACCCAATATGATCTATCAGAAAACACCGTGTCTTTACCTCCCAGGTACATTAAAATCTATACTTTGTTACCTACTTCCCTTGATTAATGTGGGAAGAAGGATGGCATAAGAAGGAAATGGAACCACCCTTAAGAATCTGGACATTTCACCTGTGCTTTCATCAACATGATGTGTTTTCTTGAGTGTTGAGACTGACTTCTAGTGAATAATGAATGTTTAGAAGAAATCTCTTACATCAGAGCTGCAAATTAGGAAAGTGCTGAGGCTTGAGTTAATGCTCAAACATTTGTTAATTGCTATATAATTGTGGATAGTGTCAGAAAAAATATTTATTCATATTTTGGATGACTAATTAAAACCCTAATTTCACTTTTGCTATAAACCAAAATATTTCCTTTTGTACTTTTTCATGCTTCAAATTTCTCAGATTTGGTTATATTTGTAAATTAGTATCTTTGTATCAGTGACTTGTTACTAAATATAATTTTTATAATATGCATTACAAAGTTTACAGTGTTACTGGTTATACATTTAAAGACAAAGGCAAACGCATATCCATTTTATTTGGTCAGCAGATGGCAGTGTTTCTGAATTGGTGAGTACAATGACCTGTTACTATCAAATTTGAAGTTCTGCTTTAGGGACGCCTGGGTGGCTCAGTCCTTAAGCCTCTGCTCACAGCCCCTTGTTGGGCTCCCTGCTCAGTGGTGAGCCTGCTTCTCACTCTCCAGCTTCCCTTGCTTGTGTTCCCTCTCTCTCTGCCTCTGTCAAATAAATAAATGAAATCTTTTTAAAAAATGAAGTTTTGGTTTTGAAATATAAAATTCTTTCTTTTTCTTGTTTTAAATACAGATTTTTATACTCTGAATTCTAATACTGTAAAGTTGTTTTGGGAAATGTGTTAATATTTTTGGAAAGATTAAACACACTGAATCCAGGAAGCCCTTCCCTCCTGATTTGATTTGATCCACACTTGGCAGTAATCTTTTTCTCCTCCTTCCCTCCCTTTCTTCTTTATCTCCTTCTTTCCCTCCCTCCTTCCTTCATTCCTTTCTTCCTGTTTCCCTTTATTCCTTCTTCAATTTCTCATTCCCTATTTGTATGCATGCCCTTCTTTCATTCTTTCTCCTTTCCTATTTAAAATCATTCTTAAATTTTATTTGGCAAGTTAAAAATGAATGTAAATGAAAAGCATTTAGTTAAAGGTGAGCCTTGCAAAAGAGAGATTTTAGTAGAAGCCACCTGTGGGAGTGTGTATTAAAAAATATTTTTACTCTGAGAATAATGTTTTTAAAGTTAGACTAATTGATATGCTGTTTGCAACAGTCCAAATAGTGTCATTTTTAGTGTGTAAAAAATAGATTATTTTTGAAATCCATATGGTAATTTTAGCTGTTTTGATGCAGAGAGTATCATTTCAGTCTTTGAAGATGCTTGGATTATCTTTTTTTTTCAAGAGTCAGGGAATGGATTTACAGAGCATAAGAAGTAATTTTGAGCTGTTTTGAAGGTATTTATTTTCCAGGTGTCAAATTATATTATTTGTATGTCTAAAAGATAATCTATTTTAAAAGGAACTATTTTACTTAGGATTCCATAGAACTTGGTTCATGACAAAGACTTCCTGTACTATTGAATAGTTGAATTTTGTCATAGGTATTTCATAGCTAATAGTTAAATGTTGGATAATGTTTGAAGCAAGAAAAATGGTGAACTCTTTAGTAAATTAAAGCCTCTATTTATTTTCATTCTGGAAGCTTACTGTTCTATGTAAGGAAAGGAGCATATCTTAATTAAGACCATTAATAGCTATTGATCATTAAATTTCCTTGGGATTTTTAAAGTATATTTAACTTTTAGCACTTGTGTGCTTCTAATTAAGAAGCTAAACTCAATAAACATGTTTTCTTATACAGAATGTAGCAGGTTATAAATCCTCACTGTCTTTATACAGAAGTTGTTGCCAAAATTGGAGATTTCCTATCACCCACAAACAGGGCATTCAAGCACAAAAGCTTCAGTTATGTTTGAGAGAAAGTAACATCCCATCTGAGTCAAGTCTTTGCCTACTGCATCTTCAGTATTCCTCTGAGTACACCTTCTCTGAAGTGCTCGAGGAGGCCTTCACGTACACATCCGGGTATGTTCCAAGTTTGGGGGGAATTCTGCTCCTAGCAGTTTAAAGAAAACCTGAGCAAACCACAAATACCTGGGCACAAAGACATAGAGGGCCCTATAAAATTTAAAATTTAATCCAAAGCTTTTTATCATTGTTTTTCTTCAAATTTCAACTCCAACATGCAACATATTTCTAATTTAAATGTGTGCAGTAATGATCGCTAACATTTGTCTATATCAGGAACTCTAAGCACTAAATGTGCTTTCATTATCTTTATAGTACAGCTGAGGAAATTTAGGAAACTCTTACAGTCAGATATTGGTATATTCTTTAGGGAATAGGGACACATTGATTGCAAGTTTAAAAAAAAAAATATCCAACTAACGGGCCAACACAGGACATACAAGCGGGTGGGAGAGCATGATTAAAGATAGATTATAAAGAGGTACCTCTGAGGCATTGTGGTGAATCTTGGTGGAGAGAGAGCACAGGGGCTCTTGGGTGGTACAAATAGTGGGAGGTAATTCAGGTCTAAACAGTAGCAGTGGTAAGAATATTGAGAATTAACGGGATATCCAAAGTTGAGCTTAACATAATTCATTTATTTTGTTTTGAGAGCAAAAGAAATGGATTTCACTTACCTCTATAATAAACTCTCTCAAGTTCTTTTCTCTTTACTTTGCCTTCTACTCAAAGGGTAGTCAGGAAAGTCAATAAATGTAAATATATTGACATACAGCTGCTTTTAACTCTTGAAAAATTTAATGTGAATTTTTTCCTAAGATAGAACTATAATTAACATATGTGGTTGATTTAATTTGAAATGGATAACATTATTTACCTCCCTTGTGCCTCCCTAGAGGCAAAAATGAAAATCTATGAAGGCAGGCATAGATTGGAAGAATAGACTGCAAGGATCAAGCAAGCACCATTTTTTTCTCTGGTCTGAGGAAAAAAAAATGAGAATGGTAATGTTATTACTTTGGGAATAAGAGATAATTCACACTGAAGTAATAAAACTTGAAGTAATTTTTTTTTTAAGATTTTATTTATTTGACAGAGAGAGACACAGCAAGAGAGGGAACACAAGCAGGGGAAGTGGGAGAGGGAGAAGCAGGCTTCCCACTGAGCAGGGAGTTCGATGCCGGGCTCAATCCCAGGACCCCAGGATCATGACCTAAGCCGAAGGCAGACGCTTAATGACTGAGTGACCCAGGCATCCCAAAATTGAAGTAATTTTTTAAAAATAAGAATGCCATGAATAAAATAAGGAAAAAAAAGATAAAGAGCGGGCCATACAGATATCAACATGTATCAATATCAAAGCAAACAAAAAAAGAAAATTGCATGATACACACACACACACACACACACACATCCCCATACATCATTCTTTTTTTTTGTTTTTAAAGATTTTTATTTATTTATTCGACAGAGATAGAGACAGCCAGCTAGAGAGGGAACACAAGCAGGGGGAGAGGGAGAGGAAGAAGCAGGCTCGCAGCAGAGGAGCCCGATGTGGGGCTCGATCCCAGAGCACTGGGATCACGCCCTGAGCCGAAGGCAGACGCTCAACCGCTATGCCACCCAGGCACCCCCCCATATATCATTCTTACAATACAATTGACTATATTCCCTATGCTGTACCTTCATCACTGTGACTTACTCTTTCCATAACTGGAAGCCTGTATCTCCCATTCCCCATCACTCATATTGCCCATCTCTCTGTCACTCATCAGTTTTTTCTCTGTATTTATGGGTCTTATTCTGCTTTCTGTCTGTTTATTCATTTTTGTTTTTAGATTCCACATGTAAATGAAATCAAATTGTATTTGTCCTTCTCTGTCAGACTTATTTCACTTAACATAATAGCCTCTAGGCCCATCTGTATTGTTGCAAATTGACAGATCTCATTCCTTTTCATGGCCGAGTAATATTCTGGTGTGTGTGTGTGTGTGTGTGTGTGTGTGTGCCTCTTCTTTATCTGTTCATCTGTCAGTGGACACTTGGGTTGCCTCCATAATTGGGCTATTGTAAATAATGCTGCAGTAAACATGGGGTTGCTTATATCTTTTTAAATTAGTGTTTTCATTTTCTTTGGGCAAATACCCAGTGGTGAAATTACTGGATTGTATGGGAGTTCTATTTTTAATTTTTTGAAGAACCTCCATATTATTTTCCAGAGTGGTTGCGTCAGTTTGCATTCCCACCAGCCATGCACAAGGGTTCCTTTTCTCCACATCCTCGCCAACACCTGTTTTTTCTTGTCTTTTTGAGCCTAGCAATTCTGACAGATGTGAGATGATATCTCATTGTAGCTTTGATTTCTGTTTCCTTGTTGTTTAGTGATGTTGTGCATCTTTTCATGTGTCTGTTGCCCATCTGTATGTCCCCTTTGGAAAAATGTCTATTCAGGTCCTCTGCCTAGTTTTTAATTGAGTTATTTGTGTTTTCTTGGTGTTGAGCTGTGTAAGTTCTTTATATATTTTGGATGTTATTAAATATATCATCTGTGAATATCTTCTCCCATTCCCAATAGTATAGTCCCAATAGTTTATTTTTGCTTTTGTTTCCCTTGCCTGAAGAGACATACCTAGAAAAATATTACTAAGACTGATGTCAAAAAAATAACTGCCTGTTTTTTTCTAGTAGTTTTATGGTTTCATGTCTCGCATTCAGGTCTTTAATCCATTTTGAGGGTATTTTTGTGTATGGTGTAGGAAACTGGTCCAGTGTCATGTAGCTTCTCCAGTTTTCCCAGGACCATTTATTGAAAAGCCTGTCTTCTCTCCATTGCATATTCTTGCCTCCTTTGTTATAGATTAATTGACCATATAAGTGTGGGTTTCATTCTGGACTCTCTGTTCTGTTCCATTGATCTGTGTCTGGTTTTGGCTGGTACCATACTATTTTGATTACTACAACTTTGTAGTTAATCTTGAATTCTGTGATTGTGATACCATCAGTTTTGTTATTCTTTCTCAAGATTGCTTTGGCTATTTGGGGTCTTTCATCATTCCATATAAATTTTAGTATTATTTGTTCTAGTTCTGTGACAAACGCTGCATGATACTTTTGTTAATGATAAAAAGACAGGTTTAAATTCAGAGCAGCCTTACTATGGCCTATTACATGCCCAGGCTCATCCTTCTCTTTATCTTGGTGTCCCATCAGTCTTTTACATTGCACGTTCACTCAGCCATATCAGAGCATTCAGTTAAATTGGAGATTTTGGGCAAGAGACCCAAGGAACAAAAAAGATTTCTTTCTGTGCCAACTAAGGAATTTCTTCTAAGGATATTATATTTTATAAGAAGGTGGAACATTAGTGCTATTGGAATATATATTTCTCACATGCAATAAAAAGGGAAATATAGGCTGGTGGAACAAAAGATGATATACTGAATTCTTATTGCGTACCAGATACTTTATATTTCTTCTTTCCATGGCCTTATAATTATCCTCATTGTACAGGTGAGAAAATTGAGGATGAAAGAAGTTAAGTAACATGCACAAGGTTTCAAACTCCATTCTATCTTCAGACCCCACATTTATAATTACTTTCCAGTCACATTGGATATTTCACTCCTGATAGATGCTAAATCAAAATATTAATATTTCATGTTTAATGTTTAGGATACATTTTCTAAGGGCAATCTTTTTCTTGATTAAAAATAGCTATGACATCCTGAAAATATCTAAAGATGTGTCTGTACAATTCAGAGTGATTACAAAGGGGAAAAAATTGAAACATTAGCATTGTAGAAGACAGCTCATTCTCTACCTGCATCTGTAGGTAGAGAGGTTGCTGTGTGCAGCCTTTTTTCTTAATAGTTTATGAAAAAATTAGAATGCAAATAAATTCCCAGATGGTCATTAATATTTGCAAGTCTGTAGATATTTATTATACTTTGAATGGTAGAAAGATAATTAGTTTTGAAAATATAAATGGCAGGCTGAAAATTAGTATGATGTATATATTATAGGCCAAATGAGAATAACTGCCCAACTGCTTTCTGAGTGATCTGGCTCTATTTTGGTGCATTGATAAGGCCTGCATATATGCAGACTAAAAAATAATTCCAGATTTAGATGATTTTCCAAAAATCTTTCTTGAAAATTAAAAATTTTGGTTAAAAATACAGAAATTTTCTTTTATTTTAGAATCAGTGTAAATGGCTTTTATTTATATAAATATATTTTGGAATAATTTTTAAATGGCATAAAAATTGCAGAATAGTTGAGCTTACAAAAATGTGGCAGTGGAGCTTTCATATACCTTTCACCCAGATTACCTAGTTGATGATATTTTACCACATTCAATCACCATTTTTTTACTCACTGCATATAAATGTCAAGAATTATGAAGGTTCTGAGATTTTATCCAGCTTGCGAGCTAACAAGTTACCTTGCTATAGCCTCATAGACTGGCAGATATCAAGAGACTTGGGTCAGAGACTTTATTATTACTCATTAAAGCTTTATTACTCAAGACACAGCAAGCAGCATTAGCCGTCCCCATTGGTTCCTCTTGCCCAACACAATGAAGATGATGACGAGGATGATGAGAAGGCAGGCCCAGATGGATGATTACACACACAGTGGGGCTTTATTATAACTGAGTAATTGCAAACTTTGAAATGTCTTCATCTTATAAGAAGACTGAAAACTTACCTGTCCAAACTTTAAAGCAGAGAGACATATTAACTGTGCTATCCTACTCATAAAACAAACCTCTCTGCCCAGCAGAAGGAGATATTAGCTCTATCTTCCACAGCTATTTGTTCTAGAAACATCCTTGGAAAGACAGGATGGGATAAAGTCTTTCTTAAGGTACATACAAATGCAAAGACCCATGGAGAATTAAATATGGGCACCTATTACCATTCTTCCCTTTTGAGCCATTAAAAATAGTTCCAAACATGATGCCTCTTCAGTCTTTAACGCTACAGCTCATATTTTATGAAGACATTAATATGACATTAATCTACACAACCAGAACACAGCCATGCAAATCTGGAAATCAAAATTGATATACTCTTATCAAGCAATTTACAGATTCTATTCAAATTTTGCCAACAGTGCAACAATATTCTTTTTCCTTTCTTCGCCAAATCTAATCTAGGGTCACAGGTTGTAATTTCATGTCTCTTCTTCATTCTTCAGTCTGGAGCATTTCCCCAGTCTTGCAGTCTTTCATGACCCAGACTCTTTTAAGGAATTTAAGGCCTTCCATCTGCACAATTTCCCTGAATCTGGTTCTGTGGAATGTTTCCTCATATGTAGACTTTCTGGGAGGAATACTGTGCAACGATGCTATGGCTTTTGGTGCATCTCCACATCACTGGAACAGGACATCTTACCCTCCACCGAAGCTGCACCTCTCTGATCAGCTGGCCAAGTTCCGAAATTATCCCTAAATTTTCTTTACTGAAAAGTCATGATTTATCCTTGTGTAACTTCTAAATATTTGGGGGTAAATTACTATGAATCTGCCTTAATATGTTATCATCAAATTTCCACCTCCCAGCTTTACAATATTGACGCTCCTGGCCTGAATCAGCATCCATTATAATAGGTTATTTTCTATTTCTCTCGTTCTTCCTGTATGTATTTTGATTGTGACATAAGAATGAGATTTCTATTTATTTATATCTGTATGAAATCATGAATTATAATTTATCCAATGTGATGTAAGCCATTATGTTACTATTGATATATTTTATGCACAAGTTTCCCTAAATTTAGTAAGTAGGAGCCTCTTCAAGCTTTTTTGTTGTTGTTGTTCCTTGAGAACTTTAATTTTTATCACGGACATGTGTTCCAGTTTTTGTACTTTCCCTTCTTGAAATTAACCATTCAGCAATTTTGGTTCTTTTTAGTTCTTGGTTCTTTTTAGTAGATGTTATTTAGAAGATCTATGCATTTATGTCTTCATTACTACAGACAAAATCAAAGCCCCCTAAATGACAAAGCTAACTACATATAAGCATACATATTATATATGCATTCACACATTCATTTCTATATGTAAATCTGTAGAGATCTATTCACAACAATACAATCAAGGCCAATCCAACATTTTGTCCCTTTTTACATTTGTAAATCCTTTCTTTGATAGTGAGATCCTGGATCCTAATATCTCAGTATATTTACTTAGTTGCTCATTCCCTCTAGATACACCAATCTCCTGACTGTTTTACTCCATCAACCCCTAGCCATGCTGTTATCTTCTTGGCTCCACTGCCTGCTCAGTCTCAGTCCCAGTCCCACAAGAGCCCAACTCCTTGGCACTTCGTTTTTCAGCCTTACCAGGTCCTTGGCTGTATTGCAGTCTCTTCCTCCATACTGCCTATGTGGCCTCTTCAAGGAAAGAGAGGTGGAAGAAAAAGAAATTTTCTTTTAATTGTTATTTTGCAAATAATTTTTTTTTTTTACATTTGACTAGGTTAAATTTTGTACTTAGAGAAATGACATTTTGCAAAATAACCTAGAATCAATAAAACTGGGCGGGGTGGGGAGATATCATGCCACCCTACCTTGCCTAAAATTAGTTTAATATCGTTGTACGCAGATTATAGTAGTAAGACATCATTTTTTTTTAACTCTGGCTGATGCCCCACAATTTTAGTCTTCCAGTTTTGTTACGTTAGAGATGACATTCTACTAAATCAATGAAATGCTGTTCAGTATAGTCCCAGTGGTATGGAGTTTCTGAGAAAAAGCAGAAACCAGTGACTTATCAGAAATAGTGTCTTTGAACCATGACAGGCCATCGTATACCTTCAGCAGAACTGGGACAGTTCGGTCCCAAGAGTTGCAGATAAAACTCTGAGTAACTTAGATGCTATAAAAAAAGAAAATGTTGGAAGTGCCCTGCTATCTCTTCAGGATTCCAATATGATTTTCTAAGATATGTACATGAAAAAGGAAGACAGAATCACTTCTGAAATGAATGTGAAACTTTTATCAAACCTGATTCAACATGAATTGAAGCCTTAAAAAAAGAAGGTGCTCAGAGAACACTGGTATATAAAAGTGTTAATAGAGCACTAGTAAAATTCTTTGTGATTCAGATAATCTCTGGGGTCATTTCCTATATTTAATGCCATCCTCCATATTCTATTTCATGTTCTCTAGTATTTTTTATATAAATTAACACATAACCAAGAGAGACAATGATACAAGCTAATTATTATTCCGTATATAATGGTCTTTAATATTTTTCATGAGAATTTTCTTCATCTGTCAAGCTTTGGTTCTTTGTGTGTGATGAAATTATATAAACTACTGATGTCTACCATTAATTTTTTGGTTATAGCTTACTCCAACAAAAGGACCAGGGGCTGCGTCCTGTTGAAGACTGAGTCCCTCTGTTTGATCAAAAAAACCACATATACAGGAAAAATAAAACATGGATACAAGAAAGAGTAAATTAGAGGTGTAGAGAATGTTTCTGAACCAACAAATATTTAGGGACATATTTTGATCTTAAAGTGAAATAACACTGATAAATAGTAGGTACTCAAAAAATCTTAGCTATTATTATTTTATGATGTGGATTTGTTTTTAAGAGAGGAGGTGTTCATTTTCTCTACTACCTAGTAGATCTAGGGTATGTGCTAATCTGACCAGGCAAACAATATAGAACTTTCTTCAGTCAGTCAAAACCATATTAGAAACCAAGATTCTGGTATGTATGTCAAGGCTAAAGTTCTTTGATGAAGTTTTGCAAAAAGAAAATGACAGTTTTCATATAATTAAGTAAATACTTTTTCTATTCTTATATTGAGCTGTCATTTAAATAAAAGTAATATTATATGTAAGTCTTAGGTTTTTAGATATTAATCCTGGAAAACACCTAAAAATAGCATAATGAAACTTGCAGATCATATAACCAGAAAGCCGTAATTGCTGCTGTGTATTTTAACCCAAGTGTTTGTTGTTAATGTGGGTCCTGTAAATCTGCATCTTAGTAGTTCAGTTCATAATCCTCTCCTCACCCTGCTGATTGTCATTTTCTTTTGGCTCTTCTTCACTGAATATTTTGGCCCCAGGCCTCATTCCACCCTCACCTGCTTTTATTTTTTTTAAAAGCATAACCTCTTTTGCCATTGTCTCCTTTTAGTTTATTTTTCTCATCTATACCCAAAGACCTTGTCATTTTTCAAATGTTTTACTTGAGAAAATGTTTCATTACTTCATGCACATCTGATTTTGTCCTTCTTGTATCCATATTTTTTTTTTTTTCCTGTGTGTGTGGTTTTTGATCAAACAGAGGGACTCAGTCCTCACAGGGAGCAGCACCTGGTTGATTTATCTGAATGGAGTGTGACCAAAAAATTAATGGTAAACGTCTGTAGTTGATATAATTTCATTACACAGAAAGAACCAAAGCTTGATAGAAGAAGAAAATTTTCTTTGAAAGTATTAAGGGTCATTATACGCAGAGTAATAATTAGCTTCTATCCCTGTCTCTTGGTTATTAATTTAAATGTAAACAAATACTAGGAAACATAAAATGGGATACGTGAAAATGGCATTAAATATAGGAAATATCCCCAGAGAAATTATGAAACATGTTCTGGATTTCTTAAGTGCCAGACAAATATTCTTCTGAATGGCAACTTGAGAATTGGCTAAGGAATCAGTGGGGTGAGGGCCCATGGGAGTCAGTCCATTTCTTGATTCTGCAGCACTATAAAAACAATGCTGGTAAAGTTGGTCTAGCAGGCCAAAAATTTCTTTCAATCATGCAACCACCATCAGTACAGAATTGGGGTGAGTTATTGCAGTCGAAGTGACTCTGTGACAGTATGTGCTGGGCAGAAACAAACTATACTGAGCCTGATTTCTTGGCTACATACTGTAACGATTTTTTACATCAGTATCACTGTCACTTTTGCATTCCCTGAGAAAAACAGTTTCTGCTTTTGTATGGTTTAGAAAGTTTAGTCTACTACCAACACAGACTGAGATCTAAAACAACCTAAGCGTTTTTAATAATAAAAAACCCACTCCATTTCATATTAATTAATTGTATGTGATTATTATTAGAATTCAGACTTCAGTGATAGATTAGAATGCAGTTAAGAAATTGATCTTTGTTTGAGGAGATTAGTCATATGAAAGTAAGAAATAAATTCTCTGAGATGAACATATGTGTAAATAATAAAACTCCTCCACTGTTTGCTTTATCTAGTTGTTCCAGGATTTCTATAAAATTATCCAAATTAAAATAAAACAATATGTCAAGGACACTGTGGATGTTAATTCCAACAAATTAATGTGTTTTTTTTTTCAAATGTAATTAAGGTCATTTATTCAGTGATTGTCCTTCCTATGATAATATTATTATTCTTGTATACTCATTCATCTCCAAATTCTGAAAGTCACTAAGCTTGTTTGGTTCTGAACACTACAGATGTTTAAAACGGCATCTTTGAAGTTATGTAAGGTGGGTTCATATCCTCTCTCTTACTTACTAGTCATTGAAAGGGAGTATTTAACCTTCTTGTCCAAATAATTTAATATTTTAAGCCCCAATTTTCTTCCCTGTTTTACAAGATTAAATGAGTTCAGGTCTGCAGTATGTTAAGCACATTTAAAATGATCAATAATTCGGGGTACCTATAAATGTCATCATCACCATCATCATCATATAAAAATATCTTTCTTAACTATTCCCAAAGAAGCACATGATATCTTGGTAAAAAAAAATGTTTACAAACCTGCTTTTACCAGAATTAGTTAAATGCTAATGCTAACATATGTATTAATCTGAATCCATTCTGCATTGTCAAATATACACGCAATTCATCTTCATTTCCTGACCTAAGATGCTCTGGAGTAACCACGTTCATCAATAAAAAGCTATTATATAGGACAAGAATGGTGGGTGGAAAGTCTCAAAATAGTTTGTATATTTTGTTTACATCCATCAAGATGAAAGTGGAAACCTGCAAAACACATTTTATTACCTGATAAGCACCATGAAGTGTTTACCACTACTGTATATAAAAGTCATATTTTATTAACACAGGTTAACGGAAGGGAGCAACATTTGCATTGTAGCATGAATTTATGAGTGCACATATCCACAATATCATTTTAAAACCCTTAGTGACTATGGGAAATCTATTGTATTTGCTTCTATTTGTTATGTAGGCATTTGTTAATGCAGAAAACACATTGAGAATCAACTATAGATCAAGCAAGTCTTTAGATCCTGGATACCTACAAGAAAGTATACGTGTCCCCTGATCTCCAAAAGCTCACAAATGAAGGAGAAAGATTACTATCAGAATAACTATATTGGCTGTAGCTAGATCACATGCACATCTCTTTAATATGATTATATTCATGGACCAAAAAACCCACTGCCTCTATTTATGTGCTTGAGTGCATCTGTTGGGGTGTGGGGAGTGGCAGGGTTTTGGAGGAAGAAATATAGAAAACTTCACAAAATAGGTGTCACAGTGAAAAAATATATTCACAAATAAATACCCATAGGTGTGTTTTAGAAAGGATATTTGTTTTGATACGGTTCTGCAGATGTTGAATATGGAGAAATGACCAGCAATGAAAGTGGAAAATTCTTCAATTCCAAACTTAGCTTGTTTGGGCTTTATTTTTCAGTTGTTCAAAGTGATACAGAGACTTCTGAAAATTCATTCATTCATAAGTATTCATTCAAAAATTGTTTCCTGAATGCATAATAATAAGTTCCAGGAACTATTTAAATGCTGAAAAATATAACGTTAGGCAATGATGCACACATTTGTTGCTCTCATAAATTTGGCAATCCAATGGATGAATCAGATAGGAACTAAATGATCTTATAAATATATACATATAAAATGTAATTTAAAAAGAGATAAGTACTCTGATGGAAAGGAAGAAAGTGCTATGGCAGCATAAATCAGAATAAATAAATGATGAAAGAAGTCAGGGAAGGTTTTTTAAGGAAATGAGCATTAAACTTAGATCTTAAGATAATTAAGATTTACTCAGAGGAAGGAGCTGAGGATGGGTGGAAACATAGTTCATGGCAGAACAATGTTTTTATGTAGATGGTACATAACTGGTTTGAGAAATTGTGGAAAGTCCAGTGTGGCTGGAGCACAGGCCATGATGAAAATAGGTAGTTTGGCATACAAATGTTAAGTCTTCATAACTAATATTTCTCTTAAGAGAAATTATTACTGAAGAATTTAATAAAGAATTGCATAGGTAGTGGGAGAGAACCATGCCCAGGTTTACTTTGTGGTTTCTTGCTAATGGCAAAGACTTCATGGTGCCATCATTCTGAAGGGACGGGATATGATAAAATGACCAAATAGAGAAGGAAATGGAATGATATTTTAGAATAATTCTAATAGTAATGTAGACAATGTTTGGATCTGGGAAAATAGGGAGCTGGGAAAGGATGATACTTCTAATGATAAAGCCAGTTTTTATTTTCTTTTTAGTCTTTTTTATGTAAATTTTTTAGTTGAAGTATAATTAACATACAGTGTTATATTAGGTATATTATATTAGTGTTATATCAGGTGTACAATATAATGATTCAACAATTCTATGTATTACTCAGCGCTTATTATGATAAGTGTACTTTTAATTCCTTTATCTATTTCACCCATCCCCCTCAACTACTTTCCCTCTGGCAACCACAGATTTGCTCTCTGTATTTAAGAATTTTGTTTTTTTGTTTCTTTTTTCCTTTGTTGGTTTGTTTTGCTTCCTAAGTTCTACATATGAATGAAATCATATGGCATTTGTCTTTCTCTGACTTATTCACCTAGCCTTGTATCTTGTAGGTCCACTCATGTTGTAAATGGCAAGATCTCATTCATATATATATATATATATATATATATATATATATATA
>NC_048228.1:64552758-64565202 GCF_002007445.2 Ailuropoda melanoleuca | reverse complement strand
GGAAGGCAGACGCTTAACCGCTATGCCACCCAGGCGCCCCAACATACAGTGTTAAATTAATTTCAGTTGTACAATATAGTGATTCAACAATTCCATATATTACTCAGTGTCATCAAGATGAATGTACTCTAGGGGCGCCTGGGTGGCACAGCGGTTAAGCATCTGCCTTCGGCTCAGGGCGTGATCCCAGCGTTATGGGATTGAGCCCCACGTCAGGCTCCTCCTCTATGAGCCTGCTTCTTCCTCTCCCACTCCCCCTGCTTGTGTTCCCTCTCTCGCTGGCTGTCTCTCTCTGTCAAATAAATTAAAAATCTTAAAAAAAAAAAAAAAAGATAAATGTACTCTTAATCCCTTTCACTTATTTCACCCATCCCCCAACCCACCTGCCCTCTGGTGGCCATCTGTTTGTTCTCCATAGTTAAGAGGTCGTTTTTTGGTTTAGTCTCTCTTTTTTTTCCCTTTGTTCATTTGTTTTGTTTCTTAGAGTCCACATATGGGTAAAATGATATGGTATTTGTCTTTCTTTGACTGTTTTATTTCACTTAGCATTTTACTCTCCGGATCCATGCATGTTGTTGCAAATGGCAACGTTTCATTCTTTTTTATGGCTGAATAATATTCCAGTGTGTGTGTGCGTGTGTGTGTGTGTGTGTGTGTGTGTACACAGCACATCTTCGTTATCCACCTATTGATGGACAACTGGACTGTTTCTGTAATTTGACTATGGTAAATAATGCTGCAATAAACATAGGGATGTACACAACCTTTCAAATTAATGTTTTTGTATTTTGGGAGTAATCACCCAGTAGTGTGATTGATGGATCAAAGTGTAGTTTTATTTTTAGTTTTTTGAGGAACTTCCATACTGTCTCCCATAGTGGCTACACCAGTTTACATTCCCACCAATAGTGCATGAGGGTGATATCTCATTGTTAGAATGGCTAAAATCAAAAACACAAGAAACAAAAGTATTGGCAAGAATGTGGAGAAAAAGGAACCCTCATTATATGTGAGTAGGAGGAGAGGCAGAGGGAGAAGGACTCTCAAGCAGACTCCCCGCTGAGCATGGAACCCAACACAGGGCTTGATCCCACAACCCTGGGATCATGACCTGAGCAGAAACTGAGAGGCGGTGGCTCAGCCAGCTAGCCACCCAGGTGCCCCAACAGATTCCTCTATATTAATTTTGGATCCTTTGACTTTACCGAATTCATTAATCAGTTTCAATAGTTGTTTGCTGACGTCTTTAGTGTTTTCTATATATACGTAGCATTATTTCATCTGCAAATAATAAAAGTTTTACTTCTTACTTAGCAATGCCTTTTATTTCTTTTTCTTATTCTATTGCTGTGGTTAAGACTATGTCAAATAAAAGTGGTGAGAGTGGACATTCTTATCTTTTCTCTGATCTTAGAGGAAAACCTTTCAGTTTTTCACCAGTGACTGTGATTTTAACTGTGGGTTTTTTATATACGGCCTTTATTATGTGGAGGTATGTTCCTTCTATATCTACTTGGTGAGAGTTTTTATCATGAATGGATGGTGTATTTTGTTAAAAGCATTTCTGCATCTATTGAGATGATCATATGGATACAGCATGTTAATAAGAGAAAAATAAAAACCATATGATCATCTCAATAGATGTTATAGTTTTCTTTACTGTGTAACAAATTATATACACATTTAATGGCTTAAATTGAAATTTTCCAGGCAGAAGTAATGTGGTATAGGTCAAAACTTGTACCTAAAAAAGAAATGAAAAGTGTTGAAAATAGAATAAATTAAGATAGAATAGACTTTGTTATTGTGTTTAATTGCTCTAAAAATTACTGACAGCTTAAAGCAATAAAAGTAAAAAATGTGTGTTTATGGTGTATATCAAAGTGAAATGTTTGATAATAACGGTACAAGAGATGGAGGGGGAATTAAAAATATACCATTTTAAGATTTTTACACTATTTAAGAAATATAATATTTCTTCTGATATTTCTAATGATGGACTCAAGCTATTTTAAAGGTGTATTGTAAATTCCATGGAAGTAATTTTAAATGTTAATAAGATTAGCAATTTATTTCTTCGGATATCCTGTCATAGTACTTTCTTCCTTTCCTTCAGAGTACTTGCCTCTTTTTAAATTATATATTTATATTATACATGTATAAGATTATTTATTTCATATCCAATTCCTCCATTGATTTGCAAACTCTATGAGAGCAACAAATGTGTGCATCATTGCCTAACGTTATATTCACATTTTATTCACAGCATTTAAACAGTGACTGGAACTTATTAAGTATTCAGGAAATAGCTGAATAACTATGAATGAATGAATGGACTTAGGTAATAAGTCAAAAGAACATAAAATGGAATAATAAAAAGTGTCCAATTAATCCAAAGAAATCAGAAAAATGTTTAAAAAGAAACAACAAATGGTTTGTATAAATCTATTTATACTAACAATACTTTAAAAGTAAAGAGTCACTCTGGCAAAAAGTTTGGTGCTTCTTCAAAAAGTTAAATGTAGAATCATGATATGACCCAGCAATTCCACCTCTAGGTAAATAGTCTCAATTTTTGAAAACAGCATTTAAAACAGATACTGGTATGCCAATGTTCATAATAGCATTACTCATAATAACCAAAAGATGGAAACAACCCAAGTATCCATCAACACATTAAAAGATAGATAAAATGCAGTATATACATACTATGGAATATTATTCAGTTACAGAAAGAATGAAACTATGATAGATGCTGTAACATGAATAAGCCTTAAAAATTATGCTAAGTGAGATAAGCCATTCACAAGAAGATAAATATTGTATGTTTACACTTATATGAAGTATCTAGAATGGCAAATTTATGGAGAATGAAAGTAGAGTAGAGGTCATAAGGTCCTAGGGAGACAGGGGATGGGAAGTTATTGCTTAATAAATGGGTACAGAGTTCCTAATTGAGTGATGAGGTAAATAGTGGTAATAGTTGTACAGCATTGTAAATGTAATTATGATACTGATACCAATTTCAGTGTGGGTTTTTCCCCGACACGAAGCAATTCTCTGATATCACATAAGCGTCTTTCAATTCAACTCCTTTCTGACACAATTTATCTGGAGATAGTGTTAGATCCCACAAGTTAAGGGCTCATTTCTACAAGACTTCCCCACCTCACTTCAGACACCAATTGAAAGTCCATGTTCATAATAACATTTCTTGTGCTTCTAATTAACTAGTTATAGAACAGAGGTTCTAATGACCCCCTCTTTAGGTTTGGTTAATTTGCTACAGCAGCTCACAGAACTTAGAGAAACATTTTACTAGCTAGATTACCATTTTATTATGGAAGGTTTTAACTAGGAACAGCCAGATGGAAGACAAGTTGATAGGGCAATATATGGAGAAAGGATGAGAAGCTTTCATGCACTCCCCAAGTGTACTATTCCACGCAAATCTTCACGTGTTCACCAACTGGGAAACTCCCCAAACCCTATCCTTTTGGGTTTTCATGGAGGATTCATGACATAGGCACGACTGATTAAATCACTGGCCACTGGTAATTGAGCTCAATCTCTAGCCCTTCTCCCTTCCCTAGACATTGAGGGGAAACAAGGTACTGAAAGTTCTAACATTCTAATCACATGGTTGGTTACCCTGGCAAGCAGTCTCAGTCCTTAAGTTACCTAGGGGTTGTCCAAAAGTCACCTCATTAACATAATTAAAGACATCCTTATTGCTCTCACCACTTAAAAAATGACAAGGGTTTTAGGAGTTCTGTGCCAAGAAGGTAGACAAAGACTAAATATATATTTCTTATTATGAATAAAAATATCTCAGGAACTAATGCAACTGATCATACACTTAAAACAGGTAAAATGTTATATTTTGTTATATATATATTTTATGACAAAAATTATCTAAATAAGAAGGCAGAAATTTCAAATTGGATAAAAGGCAGGACCTGACTACATGCTGTCTACATGAAACCCACTTTATATATGATGATATAGATAGTTTAAAAGTAAAATGATGGAGAAACCAGTGAAGAATGAACTAGAATATTATGTAAACAAAGGAAAAAGTCTACTAAGACATTGGGGCATCCTGGGATAGAATCCAATTCTACTACAAGTGTATGCTACAATCTCAGTATGGGGGACAGGGGAAAAGGAGATAATTCGAAGTCTGAATTGTAAAGTCTGCATTCATTTTTGAGATTAAACTGCTGACTACTTTCAAGCCCTACTATTCTGTCTTTCTCTTTTGTCCTACATCCACACAAACATAAAAAAAGCCCACAATTCCCCTTCCTTGACACCAGTGGAAAGTTCAAACCATGTAAGCTTCAGCCTAGAATCATATAGGAACTCTCAACTAGGCCCCACCCCCTAAACACACGCACATACACACACATACAAATAGTTGTTTCTCCTTTCTCTTGGAAGCAGTTTTTGGACCTTAGATATCAGCTCTGTTCTTCCCAGAAAGCCTCATTATGTAAATAATACATCTCTTCATACTCACTTGGTGCGTGTATGGTGTCATCAGTTACAACATTGGAACCATTTGAGGCTGGGACGGGGTATCTGTTCTGTCTCTCAAGGGTGACTACAGTATCACTGATTTATATAAATTTATATAAATTTATGTGGTTTTTTTTTTCTGGATCCTATAAGACTATTAACAAAAGAAAACATGCATAAACACTGTAATATAGAGTGTAAGTTCCCCCCACCTCACCACACATACACACACACACACACATAGGACACATATTAGAAATTCTGAAACCACTTTACTTGTATAATAAGGTTGAATAAACATAACAAAGTCAAGTTTCTCAATCTGTGTACTAGTTTGCAAATTAGGTAAAATTTTACATATAAAAATGTGAGGGGCGCCTGGGTGGCAAAGCGGTTAAGCGTCTGCCTTCGGCTCAGGGCGTGATCCCGGCGTTATGGGATCGAGCCCCACATCAGGCTCCTCTGCTATGAGCCTGCTTCTTCCTCTCCCACTCTCCCTGCTTGTGTTCCCTCTCTCTCTGGCTGTCTCTATCTCTGTCAAGTAAATAAATAAAATATTAAAAAAAAAATGTGAGTAGGCTAAAATGAACTCTTCTATGCAATTAGAATTGTAGATATTTTGATGTGTATGTGTGCATATTTTTTTTTCAGATAGAGGTTAAAAATATCTATCTATCTCTCTATATAGATAGATACATGTAATAAAAGCACATCAAAGTATCTATATACTGGTTTCTGCATGCCATTCTTTAATACAAGGAGCCAAGGCTCTTTGGAGAAATGGCTGATTCTATAGCTCCAGCAGGGAAAATACAAAATTAGTCTGGAGCATCTTACTATGCCAGAAACTAGAAAGATGCCAGAAACTAAAAACAAAACGACAGGGCATGACAAAGGGACATAGGAGCCAACCTGAAGGAACCTCCAATAGTCAAATCTGGAATAGTCTGAGGAAATAGTAGCAGTAGCAGGGGTAATGGTAGGAGGTGGCTCCCGGGTGGCTCAGCAGGTTAAGCAGACTTTTGGTTTGGGCTGAGGTCATGACTTTGAGGTTGTGGGATCAAGCCCCTCCAGTTGGGCTCTGCACTCAGCCTGGAGTCTGCTTGTCCCTCTCCCTACCCCTTTGTGCCTCCTCCACTGCTCTCTCTCACTGTCTCTCAAATAAATAAAATCTTAAAAAAAAAAAGTAGTAGTAATGGATTTTAACCCAAGTATTAATATAACTCCAGGCATCCATACTGACACAAATGATTGACAAAATTTAAAAGGGAGGAAAAAGGGATAAGTCATTCCTACTTAAGAATTTCAAATAATAGATAGAAAACCCCTCTTCTAGGAGATAGAGCTTAATTGCTTTCCCCTTGAGTAGAGCTGGGCTTAGTGATTATCTTCCAAAGAATAGAATATAAAATGGGAAAAATGGTAACTTTAAATTGGAGAAAATTGTCAGCAGCATCTTAACCAAGCAATCAATATAAATATCACCAGTAATAAATAATGTTACTATAATATTCATTTCTCCCCAGATATTCTTCATCTCTATGATATAGTTCCTAAAACTTAATAACCCCAGTGTAATAATGAGAAAACATCAGACAACTGCATATTGAATGACTTTAAAAAACATACCTGACCAACTCTCTTCAAAATGTCAAGATCATGAAAAACAAGAGAATATTAAAAATTTGTCACAGACAGGAGTAGACTAAGGAGACATAATGACTAAATGCAATGTATCCTGGAATGTATCTTTGAACAGAAAAAAAAAATGACCTTAATAAAAAAACCAGTAAATCAGAATAAATTTGTAGTATAGTCAATAGTAGTATACAAATATCAATTTATGCTTTTGATAAATATGTCATGATTATATAAGATATTAACGTTAGTGCAATTGAATTGAAGATTATATGATAACTGTGAACTGTCTTTGAAACTTTTCTAAAAATCTAAACTATTGCATAATAAAAGTATATTTAATAAACTTGACATATCAATAGTATAATAAGCTCACGATATATTCCTTCTGTTGTTATGCAATAACACACATCACAACTCATACAATAGTCTTACCAAAAAGTCTTATCTCAAACATAAGAGATTAATATGTACACTTGACACTTTCTACTAGACAACAGTTATGGGTTTGAAAAAAATAAAACCCAATACCATGAAATATGGTATTGAATTTAAAGAAGGTGGGGAGTATGCTAATTTTCCAGGGCTGTTCTAACAAATTACCATAAATTCATGGTTTAAAACAATGTAATTTGTCCTCTCACAGTTCTATAGGCCAGAAGTTCAGAATCAAGGTGTCATTAGAGCCCGGCTTCCTTCGTAGGCTCTACGGGAAAATCCTTCCTTGCCACATAAAGCATCTGCTGGTTCCAGCCATCTGCGTGTGGCACCATCACTCCAGCCTTTGCTTCCATCTTCACATAGTCTTCTACTTGACGTAGGAAGACAAGTATAAGAATACTTGTCATTGGATTTAGCTCCCACCTGGATAATTCAAGATGATCTCTCCTCTAAATCCGTAAGTTAATTACATTTGAAAAGACTCTTCTTTGCCCCAGATAAGGTCACATTCACAAGTTCTGGGACATAATGTATCTTTTTGGAGTCACCACTTATCCTATTATGGGGGGAACTGAGGATACTACATATTTAGGAGACATGAAAATTACATACCCTGAGTGACACTTGGCTAGATTATGGATGTTTTTAAAAACCTAGAGAGACATTAATGGAACAGTTGGGAACATTTTATATGGACCGTACCTATTAGATATTAGTTATTTTATCAGTATTATATTTATTGGATCTGATGATATGTTCATTTAATGGATGAATGCATTGGTTCTTAGTGGTTACATGCAGATATATTTGAATTTGAAACGATGATTGCAGCTTACTTCCAAATAGTGAAGAATATTATGGAGGGATATGTAAGTGTAAAACAAAGGTATAAGTAATGAGAGAGAGAATAATGAGAGAATATGGTAAATTGCTAACAATTTGGTAAATCTAATTAAAGAATATAATCACTTTATTCCTCTTTTATTTTTTGTGGCTTAAAATTATTTTTAAATGAAGCATTAGGGGCACCTGGGTGGCTCAGTCAGTTAAGCATCTGCCTTCAGCTCAGGTCAGGATCCCAGGGTCCTGGGATTGAGCCCCACATCAGGCTCCCTGCTCAGCAGCGACCCTGCTTCTCCCTCTCCTGGCTTGTGCTCTCTCTCTCTATCTCTGTCTCTCTGTCTTAACTAAAGTCTTTTAAAAAAAGAGTTTAAAAAAATAAAAAAAATAAATGAAGCATTAACAAGACTAAACAATAATACATTGGTGATATTCTGTTTTTTATCTTAGGGAAGAGAACTGTGACTCAAGATTTAGAGGCCAAATACTTCCTCTTCTACCACTAAAGCTTATGTAGTTAACAGTCTTGAGAATTAGTCTACCTGTAAAAGCTGACACTTTTACCTTCTAAAATATTGTTTGAAATTATGTAAAATGTATTTTTTATTAAGCAAATAGTTTTTTGATGGTGACTGAAGAATTGTGTGGGAAAATTTACATATCTAAGCAAACAACAGAATTCTTTTAAATGCAAAATATTAAGATTTAGGTATTCCGAGACAGTCATGCACAGGGTAAGAATTTTTGTCAATAAATGTTCACCTTCTTTTGGTTTTGCCAATAATATATCAGATTTATTCATCTATAATATTTAGAACTCAGCAAATTATTAAATAAGGTTCATTTCCCAAAGTAGAAAAATAAATGGTTCCAGAGAAGCCCTGGATATTGGATATATAGATTGGTGTTATTCACCCCCTGAATGTTTATAGCTGTTGTCTCCTCTATTGGACACTAAGCTACTTATGTAGTGAACAGTTAGAGGACTGTTATTTATGTTGCTTGACTCTGTCGCTTTTTCACGTTCAAGGAATTTGCTGAATATTATCTCAATGCATGATTGCAGGTGCACTGACATGGGAATATAAGGCAGTTATTGCCAGCTGAAGTGGTGAATATGGGGTGTGTGTGTGTCTGTGTGTGTGTGTGTTTTAAAGCGTGGGTATGCTTCAGAATTTCTGGAACAATTTGCTTTTGATTTATGAAGGTCACTAGTGAGTATATAGATCAACATTTGACTTGTTTTCAATAAGGGTCTTGATTAGTCAGTCAAGAGCCAAGTGCAATTCAGAGTGCAATACTAAACTTCCTTGGAAACACTTCCTTAAGTAGTATGAGTCAGAAACATACTATTCTGACCATGGAACAATTTTTTTTTTAAACATATGCCAAGGTCTACTTTCTAAAAGATTACAGAGAATTATGAATTATTTTTATTTCAAAAAGTGCCTTACTAGTAATGACAAGTAACATTTTTTCTGTTAAAGAGATTATTACATGCCTTGCTGTTCTATAGCTTTTTATTTAATCTAATAAAAATAAAAGTAAATTGGAATAACTTCATTTTATTTATTTATATTTTTATTTTTTTAAAGATTTTATTTATTATTTATTTATGAGAGAGAGAGCACAAATGTGGGGAGTGGCTGAGGGAGAGGGAGAAGCAGACTTCCTGCTGAGCAGGGAGCCCGATATGGGACTGGAGCCCGATATGGGACTGGATCCCAGAACCCTGGGATCATGACCTGAGCTGAAGGCAGATGCTTAACTGACTGAGCCACCCAGGGGCCCCAAATTACCTGATTTTGTCCAATTAACAGAAATACTTAAGTATATATACACAAATTAATGTTATTTAAATTTGGTAAGCTTCCAGGATGCAACACCAATATTAAAAATATTCATTTTTATATACTAGCAATAAACAATCAGAAGCTAAAACAAAAGAAAACTAAACAAAAAAAACCCAAAGGGGTATCTGGGTGGCTCAGTTGGTTAAGCAGCTGCCTTTGGCTCAGGTCATGATCCCAGGGTCCTGGGATTGAGCCCCAAATCCAGGCTTCCTGCTCAGCAGGGTGTCTACTATTCCCTCTCCTTCTACCCCTCCTCCTGCTAGTGCTCTTGCTCTCTCTCTTTCAAATAAAATCTTTAAGATAAAAGAAAATAAAAATACCCTTTACAATATCATCAAGAAATATGGAGGGCTTACATTTAGGAATACATTTGATAAAATATATGAAAAACCTTTACACTGACAAATTACTGTTAAACTATTTTGTACAAAGTAGCAAACTGATTCTAAAATTTATACAGCCATTCAAGATGCTAGAATACCAAAAACAACTTTGAAAAGTAAGAGTAAATTTAGAATATTTATACTCTATGACTTCCAGACTTATTATAAACCTGTTCTAATCAAGACAATGTGGTAGTGGTATAAAAATAGTCAAATAAATCAATGGAATAGAACAGCAAGCCAAAATACTCCCACACAGATATGAATAGTTGATTTTTGACCAAAGTACAAAGGCAATTTCAGCAAATGGTGCTGAAATAATTGCATATCCATATGCAAGAAAAAAACAATAATACAAAAAACCCCACAAAGAAACTGCAAATCTCTCACACTCTTTACTAAAATTAACTAAAATGGATTATGAACTAAATGTAAGAGCTATACTGTAAGATTTCTAGAAGGTAATATTGGGAAAAAACTTTTGTTCCTTTTGTGTAGGCAAATATTTCTTAGATAAAGCACAGTTCCATAAAAGAACACATTGATAAACTGAACTTCACCAAAATTAAAATTTTCTGCTATTCCAAAAACCCTGATAAGAGAATGAAAACACAAGTCATAGACTGGGAGGAAATTTTTGTAATCTAACTATTTGATAAAACACTTGTATTCAGAAATTAAAATAACTATAGAAACTTAAGAAAACAAAACACCCCAATAAGAAATGGGCAATAAATTTGAAAAGACTCATTTGCTGTGAAGTGAGAGTTACACAGTGCTATATGGAATACCGTGACAGGGGATAAGGCATTCTGTAAATCCACAGTTGGTAGTGTTGCAGAAGCATTGCATTCAAGGCAAGCAAACTCTTACCAGAGTGTCTACTGCAGTAAGGACAAAATGCTGACCCTTCCATGATGGAAGCAGTCTCATATAACCAACCCACCACCAGGTTACTGGCTGCTCACTGAAGGGAAGAGGGCCATTTAGAGCTCAGGGTTGGTCTCTGCTGCTAACAGATTGAGCACTTGTCAACGGCTGTAGCCAAGTCGACCTTGGCGAGTGGAAGTCCATGTTGTGAGCCCATGCATAACCTCCATTCCTGCTACCATGGCAACTTTGTTCATGAGCCTATTGGGCAATGACAGAGGTGGTTGGGAAAACAGGCTGACTGGTATCCACAGAACAGGTCATCCTATCCACTTGATTATTAAAATGCTCCTCTGCTGGGTCACCCTTTGGTAAACATTCACATGGGACACAAATATCTTCATGTTTTTGCCTAGTTAAAGAAGACTATCCACATACTACTTCCCCAAATTTTCTTGTCCCCAATATTTGGTTATATTGTCATCCAGTACCTGACCATCCAGGCAAACCATTGGCCACAGCCCTTGAATTGGTGTGTAATTCCATATCTGGTCATTTATTTTTCAAGCGAAGTGCACAACCAAGTGAATTTCTTGAAGTTCTGCCCACTGGGAATATTTCCCTTCACCAAGGTCCTTGATGGATATCCCTGAGATGTCACTATAGCGTTGCAGCTGTCCACTTTTGGGTAATGCCTGTACATTATGTAGAAACCATCGGTAAACCAGGCCCATCTTCCCTTGTCAAATGATCAGAGGAAACTCCCCATGAGACCATAGGTGCAGGTTTGGAGAGAGAAGCTAATGTACCAAGAGTGGAGACCCTGGACATTTAGGCCACTTCTTCATGTAACTTATTTATGTCTTCAGGGCCTCTTCAAGTCCAATCATGTATTTACCATTCATTTGATGCTGGGGTACTGCTGTACATGCCCAGATTTTTGGGTTGGTGAGTCAGATAACACCAAGTTCGTGATAGATAGATCAGGTTGCTTGATAACTTTGGTAATCCATGGTTAAGTATTCACTCTCTCCTAATGTCTAGTTGTAGGCCAAAAGCTGTTTCTCAAAAAGAGAGTAGTTATCTGCAAGACGGAACGGTTTACCCCAAAATCCAAAGGGCCTGTGCTGCAGTTCCAGACGGGCCTGCTGTAGGCTCTGTAGGCTGCTCTAAACTTCAAGAATTAAAAACAGTAGAACAAAGAAAATAACCCCAATAATGTCAATATTTCTGTTTTTTTCCAACCTTTTATTCACGCATATTTTGATCTGCTTACATTGTTATTCTCATTTTTTCAGCTTTATGAGGTATAATTAATTAATAAAATTGTGCATGTATTTACGTGTACAACATGATGATGATTTGATTTATGTATACTTTGTGAAATTATTACCACAATCAGGTTAATTTATGCAACCATCATTTTAGATAGTTGTCTGAGTTTGTGTTGAAAATGCTTAAAGTTTACTCTCTTAACAAATTTAAAGTACACAAAAAATAATATTAACTATAGTCATCATGCTGTACATTAGGTCCCTAGAGCTTACTCATCTTATAACTGAAGGTTTATACCCTTTGTCTAGCATCTCTCAATCTCCCCCAACCCCCAGCCCCTGGTAACCACTTTTCTACTCTTTCTATGAGTTCAACACTTTTTGTTTGTTTGTTTGTTTAGAATTCACATATAAGTGAGATCATATATTCTTTCTCTGTCTGGCTAATTTAACTTAGCATAATGTCCTCTAGATTCATCCATAGCTGCAAATAGCAGGATTTCCTTCTTTCTTTCTTTCTTTTTTTTTTTTTTAATATTTTATTTATTTATTTGACAGAGATAGAGACAGCCAGCGAGAGAGGGAACACAAGCAGGGGGAGTGGGAGAGGAAGAAGCAGGCTCA
>NC_048228.1:64550615-64552699 GCF_002007445.2 Ailuropoda melanoleuca | reverse complement strand
GGGATCACGCCCTGAGCAGAAGGCAGACGCTTAACTGCTGTGCCACCCAGGCGCCCCAGGATTTCCTTCTTTCTTATGGCTGAATAATATTCCGTTGAATATACATACCACATCTTAATCCGTTCATCCATTAACAAGCAAACTGTACATTTTCATGTACCTATTGACCCTCCAAACATCTTCTTTGGAAAAATGTTGATTCGGGTCCTCTGCCCATTTTTAATTGGATTATTCCTTTTTTCTTTTTTCTTTTTACCTTCTTCTTCTTCCTCTTCGCTATTGAGTTGTGTGACATTTTTATCTTCTAGATATTACTGCCTTATCTGATATGTGGCTTGCAAATATTTTCTATTCCATAGGTTGCNGTCTCATATAACCAACCCACCACCAGGTTACTGGCTGCTCACTGAAGGGAAGAGGGCCATTTAGAGCTCAGGGTTGGTCTCTGCTGCTAACAGATTGAGCACTTGTCAACGGCTGTAGCCAAGTCGACCTTGGCGAGTGGAAGTCCATGTTGTGAGCCCATGCATAACCTCCATTCCTGCTACCATGGCAACTTTGTTCATGAGCCTATTGGGCAATGACAGAGGTGGTTGGGAAAACAGGCTGACTGGTATCCACAGAACAGGTCATCCTATCCACTTGATTATTAAAATGCTCCTCTGCTGGGTCACCCTTTGGTAAACATTCACATGGGACACAAATATCTTCATGTTTTTGCCTAGTTAAAGAAGACTATCCACATACTACTTCCCCAAATTTTCTTGTCCCCAGTATTTGGTTATATTGTCATCCAGTACCTGACCATCCAGGCAAACCATTGGCCACAGCCCTTGAATTGGTGTGTAATTCCATATCTGGTCATTTATTTTTCAAGCGAAGTGCACAACCAAGTGAATTTCTTGAAGTTCTGCCCACTGGGAATATTTCCATTCACCAAGGTCCTTGATGGATATCCCTGAGATGTCACTATAGCGTTGCAGCTGTCCACTTTTGGGTAATGCCTGTACATTATGTAGAAACCATCGGTAAACCAGGCCCATCTTCCCTTGTCAAATGATCAGAGGAAACTCCCCATGAGACCATAGGTGCAGGTTTGGAGAGAGAAGCTAATGTACCAAGAGTGGAGACCCTGGACATTTAGGCCACTTCTTCATGTAACTTATTTATGTCTTCAGGGCCTCTTCAAGTCCAATCATGTATTTACCATTCATTTGATGCTGGGGTACTGCTGTACATGCCCAGATTTTTGGGTTGGTGAGTCAGATAACACCAAGTTCGTGATAGATAGATCAGGTTGCTTGATAACTTTGGTAATCCATGGTTAAGTATTCACTCTCTCCTAATGTCTAGTTGTAGGCCAAAAGCTGTTTCTCAAAAAGAGAGTAGTTATCTGCAAGACGGAACGGTTTACCCCAAAATCCAAAGGGCCTGTGCTGCAGTTCCAGACGGGCCTGCTGTAGGCTCTGTAGGCTGCTCTAAACTTCAAGAATTAAAAACAGTAGAACAAAGAAAATAACCCCAATAATGTCAATATTTCTGTTTTTTTCCAACCTTTTATTCACGCATATTTTGATCTGCTTACATTGTTATTCTCATTTTTTCAGCTTTATGAGGTATAATTAATTAATAAAATTGTGCATGTATTTACGTGTACAACATGATGATGATTTGATTTATGTATACTTTGTGAAATTATTACCACAATCAGGTTAATTTATGCAACCATCATTTTAGATAGTTGTCTGAGTTTGTGTTGAAAATGCTTAAAGTTTACTCTCTTAACAAATTTAAAGTACACAAAAAATAATATTAACTATAGTCATCATGCTGTACATTAGGTCCCTAGAGCTTACTCATCTTATAACTGAAGGTTTATATCNTGAAGAGGCTATCTTTCCTCTATTGTGTGTTTTTTGTTCCTTTGTCAAATATTAGTTGATGATATATGCATGAATTTATATCTGGGCTCTCTATTTTGTTCCATAGCCTCTATTTTTATGTCAGCCCTCTACTATGTTGGTCATTATAGCTTTGAAATATATTTCGAAATCAGGAAGTGTAATGCCTCCAGCCCCCCCCCC
>NC_048228.1:64537185-64550196 GCF_002007445.2 Ailuropoda melanoleuca | reverse complement strand
TTTTTTTTTTAATATTTTATTTATTTATTTGACAGAGATAGAGACAGCCAGCGAGAGAGGGAACACAAGCAGGGGGAGTGGGAGAGGAAGAAGCAGGCTCATAGCAGGGGAGCCTGATGTGGGGCTCAATCCCACAATGCTGGGATCACGCCCTGAGCAGAAGGCAGACGCTTAACTGCTGTGCCACCCAGGCGCCCCAGGATTTCCTTCTTTCTTATGGCTGAATAATATTCCGTTGAATATACATACCACATCTTAATCCGTTCATCCATTAACAAGCAAACTGTACATTTTCATGTACCTATTGACCCTCCAAACATCTTCTTTGGAAAAATGTTGATTCGGGTCCTCTGCCCATTTTTAATTGGATTATTCCTTTTTTCTTTTTTATTTTTACCTTCTTCTTCTTCCTCTTCGCTATTGAGTTGTGTGACATTTTTATCTTCTAGATATTACTGCCTTATCTGATATGTGGCTTGCAAATATTTTCTATTCCATAGGTTGCCTTTTCATTTTACTGATCACTTCCTTTGCTGTCCAGAAGCTTTTTAGTTTGATGTAATCGTGTATTTTTTCTCCTCTTACATTTACTTTGGGTTTCATATCCAAAAAACAAAAAAAGAAATCATTGCAAAAATCAGCCTCAAGGAATTTTATCCCTGTATTTCCTCTTAGGAGTTTTATGGTTTAAGGTCTTAAATTTAAGTCTTTCGTCCGTTTTGAATTTAATTTTGTGAATGATGTAAGATAGGGATGCCCTTTTGTATGTGAATATCCAGTTTCCCCAATTTTATTTATTGAAGAGGCTATCTTTCCTCTATTGTGTGTTTTTTGTTCCTTTGTCAAATATTAGTTGATGATATATGCATGAATTTATATCTGGGCTCTCTATTTTGTTCCATAGCCTCTATTTTTATGTCAGCCCTCTACTATGTTGGTCATTATAGCTTTGAAATATATTTCGAAATCAGGAAGTGTAATGCCTCCAGCCCCCCCCCCCTTTTTTTTTCAAGATTGCTTTGTCTATTCGAGGACTCTTACAGTGTTATATGACTTTTAGGTTTGTATTTCATATTTTTTTGGAAAATGCCAATAGAATTTTGATAAGGATTGCATTGAATCTGTAGATGGCTTTAGGTGGTGCATATATTTTAACAATATTTTTCTTTTAATCCATGAATATGGGATCTTTTTTCATTTATTTGTGTCTGCCTCAATTTATTTCATTAATATCTTATAGTTTTCATTGTAAAGGTGACTCACCTCCATGATTAAATTTATTCTAAAGTATTTTATTGCTGATGGTACTGAAAATGGAATTGTGGATTTTTTTTTCTTTCTGATATTTTGATATTAGTGTATAGAAATGCAGTTGATTTTTGTATATTAATTTTATATCCTGAGGCTTTACTGAATTCATTTATTGATTCTAACACTTTTTGGTGGAGTCTTTAAAGTTTTCTATAAATAAAATCATGTCTTCAGTAGAGACCATTTTACTTCTCCTGTTCTGATTTGGATACATTTTATATCTTTTACTTGCCTAATTTCTTCCAGACTTCCAGCAGTATGTTTAAAGAAATGACAAGAGTAGGCCATCTTGTTTGTTTGTTTGTTTGTTTTTTAGGCAACCTTGCTTTGCTCTTGATTTTAGAGGGAGAGCTTTCAATGTTTCACCATTAAGTATGTCGTTAGCTGCAGGCTTGTCATATACAACTTTTATGATGTTGAGATATATTCCTCTATACCCACTTTGTTAAAGAGTTTTACCATAAATGGATGTTGAATTTTGTCAAATGCTTTTTATGCATCACAATAGATATTGAGATGGTCATGTGATTTTTATACTTTATTTTGTTATGTGATGTATTACATCTATTGATTTGTGAATCATTCTTGCATCCCTGGAGTAAATCCCTGTTGATCATGGTGTATGATCCTTCTAATGTATTGTTGAATTTGGTTTGCTAATATTTTTTGAGGATTTTTTTTTAATTCTATGTTTATCGGGGATATCAGCCTGTAATTTTCTTTTTTGTGGCATTCTTGTCTGGTTTTGGTATCAAGGTAATGCTAGGCTCAGAAATTGACTTTGGAAATATTCCTTCCTTGTCTATTCTTCGGTAGAATTTGAGAAGGATTGGTATTCTTTCCCTTTCATTTCTGAGAGATAGGCTTGCCAGATAAAGTATTTTTATTATTTGTCAAGGTTGGCATGAGGTGGAGGGGAGGGATGGTGGCAGTGGTATTCTCTTAATCCTGCTAAGTCAGGCCAGTTACTGACAGTCTCTGGTTTGCTCTCCATAGGGCAGTACTGAATGCTTAAGCTTGTGTGCTTTCTTCCAGTCCCTCAGAGTCAGGCCAACTTTCCACCCACACTCATTAGCCAACTGCAGAAGCTCACAGTCACTGTCCTCAGGAACATGCACAAGGAGACGGCCATGTTGTGGGAGTGGGTAAGAGTCACACAGCGTTGGGAATGCCCATACTACAGTTGTGGAAATCCACAGACAAGATATACCAGCGTCTCCTGGTCTAGCTTCTGATGGAAACCATCAAACAATTAGTAGTATATCAGTCCTTTTGATGCCTTCAGAGCAATGGCTGCTGTTCCCCTAGCTCCCCTACCCTACAGCAATTATGCAGGCATCTTGGTATTCTGGATGGTGAAAAAGAATTGGGCCTATTTGGCAGCATCCTGTATGCACAACCGGGGAAACCAGGTATTCAATTGCATGCTCTTATTCTCCATGTGGGAGAAATTGCCAGTCAAGTAGGTCTCTCTTGGCACTGAGCACTGTTTTACCCAGCATGTCTGTCTTGGATTTTTCTTTGCTCCAAGGGTGTGTTGGAGCTTTTCTACTGGACTTTTGGGCTTCTGCAAAGGGACTCTCATCCATAGATGATTTTCAAAACTTGTGTTCTTTTGGGGGGAAGAAAGTGGAAACTCTTTTTTGCTATTTTGTTGATGTCACTCTTTCTTTACACTTTCAAATCATGGTATTTAAAATTTGCTGTATGTTGCTTTTCATTTAGTTTTTAATTTTTCTTTCAATTTTTAATAAATATTTTAATGGTAGCATATTTCCGTTTATAAAGGAATCTAAATATACTTATATATTCACTCATTTTTGCCGTCTAGACTGTTGCCATTTGTTTCTCTAAATTGCATCCCTACAAAAAACGCATTAAAAGAGAAAAATGTCACCATATCAGCAACATTTCACCAGAAAATATACATTGTCTTACCAGAGGAGCACCACAAACTTAAAAACAGACAAAAAATCCTGAATTTGAAATGATCAGGGGCAGATTATATCCTCCCTAGTATTCCACAGACCTATCTCGTCCCCATTGACTTATACTTAGTTATAAGTTACAACTTCATTCAGTTATGATAAGTTCCCAGCACCTGACCTGACTTCATTGACTTCATTTGCTTTCATTGACTTCATTTGGTTTTTGTTTTGTTTTGTTTTGTTTTGGAGTATAGCTGACACACAATGTTAGATTAGTTTCAGGTGTACAACCCAGTGATTCAAATTCTCTATATGTTTTGCTCACCACCAGTCTAGCTACTATCACCATATAACACTTACAATATCATTAGCTATATTCACTATGCTGTCCCTTTTATTCCCATGACTTATTCATTCCATAACTGAAAGCCTGCATCTCCCACTCCCCTTCACCCATTTTACCCATCCTTTCACCTCCCCTTCTCTCTGGCAGTCATCAGTTTGATCTCTGTATTTATAAGTCTCATTCTGCTTTTTTTTTTAAATATTTTATTTATTTATTCGACAGAGACAGAGACAGCCAGCGAGAGAGGGAACACAAGCAGGGGGAGTGGGAGAGGAAGAAGCAGGCTCATAGCGGAGGAGCCTGATGTGGGGCTCGATCCCAGAATGCCGGGATCACGCCCTGAGCTGAAGGCAGACGCTTAACCGCTGTGCCACCCAGGCACCCCTCATTCTGCTTTTTATTCGTTTGTTCATTTACTTCATTTTTTATATTCCACATATGAGTGAAATCATATGATAACATGTCATTCGTTTTTGAGATATTTAAAAGACCAGTGAGAAAGAGACACCTCAGCAGGAAAAATAAAAATGCTTAGTGGAAAAAATATCTAAACCATATAAAAGTGTTCCACTGGTGAGAAGAAAGTTGAATAGCACATTAGCATGCTTCTGTTGAATACAAGAACTTGTTTGAGGGAGGTGTGTTTTTTTTTTTTATTTTTTGTCTGTTTTTTTTACAGATGGTTTCCATGTATTCTAAGAATAGAAGAAATAAAAATTGGATACTTTTAAAAGTAAAGTAGACTTAGGTTGGAAGAAATGTTTGTGATGTGACAATACCGAAAGCAATTACTGAGAATCTTTGTAGCACCAAGAGTGGAGTTTAGCTTTGTCTTTTGAAAAAACAAAAAACAGTGTTTTCTGCCTTAAAAATCATGTCTGTGACCCACTTAGTACTAAGAATATTCAAAAAATGGAGCATTATTTAAAACAGAAAAATGTATACACTTTTGAAATCTTTCTCTAACACTGGAATAGTGTTGTAGCTATCTTTATAACATCCCATCTACTGCGCAGCCAGTAACTTTCAAACTATAAAATATTTATCCAATGCTTTAAGCTGTCCTCAAAATTTAAATAGACAATGTTAGTATATTTCTGTGAGCGACTGGAATGCCATATCTTTAAAAAAATATATCTTAGGGGGCGCCTGGGTGGCACAGCGGTTAAGCGTCTGCCTTCGGCTCAGGGCGTGATCCCGGCGTTATGGGATCGAGCCCCACATCAGGCTCCTCTGCTATGAGCCTGCTTCTTCCTCCTCCCACTCCCCCTGCTTGTGTTCCCTCTCTCACTGGCTGTCTCTATCTCTGTCAAATAAATAAATAAAATTAAAAAAAATAAAAATAAAAAAATAAAAAATAATTAAAAAAATATATCTTATGACTATGAAACTCCAAAGAGTATTTTAAATTCTCAGTTGATGTTGAACTTCTGCAAATTGCTTCCATGTTTGCCACTAGTTTCAGAAGACCTTTTTAGCCTGAAAACGAAATGCTAAGGATGAAGAAATAATAACTAACAGGTCGAATCTAAATAAAAGAATGGTAACTGGCCTTAAATTATATACATACAGATATATTTTTCTCATATCAAGTCAATATGCACTAAATCTTAGATGTAGTTTTTAGTCTATGTGTCCCCATTATTATACCAGTAAATTGAGAAGGAAAATTCTAGTTAACCAATGATTACATGAAGGAGACAAAGGATAGGAAACAATGGGTGAATCAAACAGTAAGATTTCTAAAATGTTTAAATTTTATTTATCTATAATAATTTATTCAGGGATATACAAGCCATCGATTTAATAGAATAGAATGGAATGGAAAAATTCCCACTAGGGCCAACTGTATAGCAATGCAGGGACTAATTCCACTTCCCTAGAAGCATCATAGAACCTTCACAGGGTCAAAAATATAGTTCTTTAGCAAATCCTCTTCTACAGTTCATAAGCAACACATTTTGTTTCTGATTATTGTGCCTCCTTCCCTTCTCTGTAAACAAGTAGTTCCTGGTTAGGTTTACAGATTCTGCCGTAAACTTTTCTGGGGGGATTGGGTATTTAGCAGCATCTTCAGAATAATCATAATAAAGGTTATCTCTGCTCTCATCTAAGGTAGTCCTGCATTGATAAATATGACTTGTGCTTCCAGATGTATTCATTTCAATGATTTTTGAAGCTTTGGCCTATCACCTTAATTCTAGTCTCACTTAGATATTATGCTTGGGATCTGAGACAACACATAGCAGTATGTTAACTATTGTCAAAATCATATGGGCATAAAAAAAAATTTCTTACTCACCGAGTAAGAAATTTTATAATTCAAACATGTAGGATCCTATGAACATATATTAAATAACCCATTAAACCAAAACTTATTTTAGCATTTCTAATGAAACTGACATGAATTGATATATTATTTGATGTGACATTATTTAGCTTACTGCTTTTTTCTTTTTATAACTTGCATTTCAATCAGTTGCTTAAAAGGTCATGTTTAATGTCACATTAGCACTTTCACAGAATGATTTATTTTTGTTTAGATTTAGTATGATAAGATAAAACTTTCTGGGTGTTCATTCCAAATGGAACTTTTCAAAAGTTCCATTTAAAATTTTAGTATAATTTCATTAAGGTGTCCAACTTTATAACATAAGTAGTGCACAGTAATATTTATTCAATGAGTCTTTCATGGATTTTTGGGTTTCATATGCAAATTAATAGAAAAATAGATATGAGTATACCTATAGATATCATAACTACAGTGAACCCTTGAACAACACAGGTTTGAACTATACATGTCAACTTATACATGATTTTTAAAAAAATAACTACAGTATGGTACTGTAAATGTATTTTCTCCTTTTGATTTTCTTAATACTTTATTTTCTACAGCTTACTGTAAGAATGAAATATATGATATAATATATGATATAATATAATAATACAATAATAATACACATGAAATACAATATATGTGTTAATCGACTCTTCATGTTACCAATAAGTCTTCCAGTCAACAGTAGGCTATTAGTAGTTAAATTTTTGGAGAGTCAGAAGTTATACATGGATTTTTTATTGCACAGGGGGCCAGCATCCCTGGCTCCATCATTTTTTAAGGGCCAACTGTATATAATAATTACAGACATAAAATCTTATTGATACACTTTTCTTTTAAACTAGCTTAAAATTAAGAAAATCTATTGAGTTAATGAATCTTTTGAATTTTTTTGAACATCTAAGTAACTTTCATTTTTTGATCCATTTTTTTCATCCCACTGGCGAATAGTTTCTTTAAGCATAGCAGAAGGCATTTTTTTTACTGACAACCTTATTGAGTCTTATTGAACATGACTATATACATAAAACCACTTCTTTTGTGTGTTGTGCCACTGAAAACAATAACCCAGGGCTTTAGTGAATCAGGCAAGCATATATTGTGGCAATAGTCCCTTCTACTTTTGAGAGTCTTGTGTCATTTCTTTTTTTATTATTGAGGAAACCCCAATCTGGCACTGGTGAGTGGCTTATCATTTAGTTAGAGTCCATGTAAATCAAGGCCAGGAAAAAAATCACAAATTAACAAAGAGAACCTATATTTCTCATCTCCTTGGCCATTATAATTAGTTCAGAGTGCCAAAGACCTAAGGACTAGTCACTGATGGTATCAGGAAGAATATGTCCTGATCTTTTAAGATAAGTGAAATCTCATTTGGATATTCTTTCCTTCTTTATTGAAGATTAGTTGACCATAGAATTGAGGGTCCATTTCTGTGTTCTCTATTCTGTTCCCTTGATCTGTGTGTCTGTTTTTGTGCCAGTACCATACTGTCTTGATGATTACAGCTTCGTAATAGAGTTTGAATTCCAGAATTGTGATGCCACCAGCTTTGCTTTTCTTTTTCAAAATTCCTTTGGCTATTTTAGGTCTTTTTTGATTCCAGACAAATTTTAGGATTATTTGTTCCAGCTCTGTGAAAAAAAGTTGATGGTATTTTTATAAGGATTGCATTGAATGTATAGATTGCTCTAGGTAACACAGACATTTTAACAATATTTGGTCGTCCAATCCATAAGCATGGAATGTTTTTCCATTTCTTTGTGTCTTCCTCAATTTCTTTCATGAGTGTGTATATATAGTTTTCTTAGTACAGATCCTTTACCTCTTTGTTTAGGTTTATTCCTAGGTATCTTATGGTTTTGGATGCAATTGAAAATGGGATTGACTCATTAATTTCTCTTGCTTCTGTCCTATTTTTAGTGTATAGAAATGCAACTGTTCTGGGCATTGATTTTATATCCTGCTACTTTGCTGAATTTCTGTATAAGTTCTAGCAATTTTGGGGTGGAGTCTTTTGGGTTTTCCACATAGAGTATCATGTCATCTGCAAAGAGTGCTGATTCAGATGTCTTTTGTTTCTTTTTGTTGTCTGATTGCTGAGGCTACGACTTCTAGTACCATGTTGAACAACAGTGTTGATAATGGACATTCCTGCCAAGTTCCTGACCTTATGGGAAAAGCTCTCAGTTTTTCCCTTTGAGGATGATATTCACTGTGGGTTTTTCATAGATGGCTTTTATGATATTGAGGTATGTATCCTCTATCCCTACACTGTGAGGAGTTTTAAACAAGAAAGGATGCTGTACTTTGTCAAATGTTTTTTCTGCATCTATTGAGAGGATAATATGGTTCTTGTCCTTTCTTTTATTTATGTAGTGTATCACATTGATTGATTTGATGTTGAACCACCCTTGCAGCCTGGAATAAATCCCACTTGGTCATGGTGAATAATCTTTTTTTTTTTTTAAAGATTTTTATTTATTTATTTGACAGAGAGACAGACAGCAAGAGAGGGAACACAGGCTGGGGGAGTGGGAGAGGAAGAAGCAGGCTCCTAGCGGAGGAGCCTGATGTGGGGCTCGATCCCAGAATGCTGGGATCACGCCCTGAGCTAAAGGCAGACGCTTAATGACTGTGCCACCCAGGCGCCCCGTGGTGAATAATCTTTTTAATGTACTTTTGGATCCTATTGGCTAGTATCTTGGTGAGAATTTTGACATCCATGTTCATGAGGGATTTTGGTTTGTAATTCCTCTTTTTGGTGGGATGCTTGTCTGGTTTTGGGATCAAGTTAATGCTGGCCCCATAGAATGAGTTTGGAAGTTTTCCTTCTATTTCTATTTTTTGAAACAGCTTCAGAAGAATAGGTATTTGGGAGATTTTTAATTACTGCTTCAATTCCCTTGCTGGTTATAGGTCTGTTCAGGTTTTCTGTTTCTTCCTGGTTCAGTTATGGTAGTTTATACATCTCTCAGAATGCATCCACTTCTTCCAGACTGCCTAATTTGTTGGCATATAATTGTTCATAATATGTTCTTATAATTGTTTGTGTGTTGGTTGTGATCTCTCCTCTTTCATTCATGATTTTATTATTTGGGTCCTTTCTCTTTCCTTTTTGCTAAGTCGGGCCAGGGTTTATTAATCTTATTAATTCTTTCAAAGAACCAGCTCCTAGTTTCATTGAACTGTTCTGTTCCTTTGGTTTCTATTTCATTGATTTCTGCTCTAATCTTTAGTAATTCTTTTCTTCTGGGTTTAGGCTTTATTTGCTGTTCTTTCTCTATCTCCTTTAAGTGTAAGGTTAGGTTGCATATTTGAGACCTTTCTTGTTCCTTGAGAAAGGCTTATATTTTTATACACTTCCCTATTAGGACCGACTTTGCTGCATCCCAAAGGTTTTGAACAGTTGTGTTTTCATTTTCATTTGTTTCCATGAATTTTTAAAATTCTTCTTTAATTTCCTGTGACACATTCATTCTTAAGTAGGATGTTCTTTAACCTCCCTGAATTTGAGTTCTTTCCAAATTTCCTCTTATGATTGAGTTCCAGTTTCAAAGCATTGTGGTCTGAAAATATGCAGGGAAATGATCTCAATCTTTTGGTATCAGTTGAGACCTGATTTGTGATCCAGTNAGTTCTTTCCAAATTTCCTCTTATGATTGAGTTCCAGTTTCAAAGCATTGTGGTCTGAAAATATGCAGGGAAGTGATCTCAATCTTTTGGTATCAGTTGAGACCTGGTTTGTGATCCAGTATGTGATCTATTCTGGAGAATGTTCCATGTGCACTCGAGAAGAATGTGCATTCTGTTGATTTAGAATGGAATGCTCTGAATATATCTGTGAAGTCCATCTGGTCCAGTGTGTCATTCAAAATTCTTATTTACTTGTTGATCTTCTGCTTAGATGATCTGTCCTTTGCACTACTACTATTAGTAGTGCTACTACTAATTTTTGTAGTAGCACTACTATTTTTGAATTCTACTACTATTTTTGAATTCNTGGTCCAGTGTGTCATTCAAAATTCTTATTTACTTGTTGATCTTCTGCTTAGATGATCTGTCCTTTGCACTAAGTGGGATGTTAAAGTCCCCTATTATTTTTGAGTTATTATCAATGTGTTTCTTTAATTTTTTTTATTAATTAGTTTTTATAATTAGCTGCTCCCATGTTAGGGACATAAATATTTACAATTGTTAGAACTTTTTGTTGGATAGACCCTTTAATTATGATCTAGTGTCCTTCCTCATCTCTTATAAGACATTCTCTTCAACAAATGATGTTGGGAAAATTGGACAGCCACATGCAGAAGAATGAAACTGGACCAATTCCTTATACCATCCACAAAAATAGACTCCAAATGGATGAAAGTCTTAAATGTGAGACAGAAATCCATCAAAATCCTAAAGGAGAATACAGGCAGCAACCTCTGTGACTTCGGCTACAGCAAGTTCTTGCTAGACACATCTCCAAAGGCAAGGGAACTTCATCAAGGCAAAAAGCTTTTGCACAGCAAAGGAAACAGCCCACAAAACCAAAAGATAACCAACAGAACAGGAGAAGATATATGCAAATGTCTTATCAGATAAAAGGCTAGTATCCAAAATCTATAAATAACTTATCAAAATTAACACCCAAAAAACAAATAATCCAATCAAGAAATGGGAAGAAGAGATAACAGACATTTCTCCAAAGAAGACATTCAATGGCCAAAAGACACATGAAAAAATGTTCAGCATCACTTCGCATCAGGGAAATACAAATCAAAACCACGATGAGATACCACCTCACACCAATCAGAATGGCTAAAATTAACAAGTCAGGAAATGATAGATGTTTGCAAGGATGTGGAGAAAGGGGAACTTTCTTACACTGTTAGTGGGAAAGCAGGCTGGTGCAGCCACTCTGGAAAACAGTATGGAGGTTCCTCAAAAGGTGAAAATAGAGCTACTCTATGACCCAGCAATTGCACTACTAGATATTTACCCCGAAGATACAAATGTTGTGATCCAAAGGAGCACATGCACTCCAGTGTTTATAGCAGCAATGTCCACACAAGCAAACTCTGAAAAGAGCCCAGATGTCCATCAACAGATGAATGGATAAAGAAGAGGTGGTTTATACATACAATGGAATGTTAAACAGCCATCAAAAAAACGAAATCTTGCCATTTGCAATGATGTGGATGGAACTAGAGGGTATTATGCTAAGTGAATTAAGTTAATCAGAGAAAGCCAATTATCATATGATCTCACACATACGTGGAATTTAAGAAACAACAAGATCACAGGGGAAGGGAGGGAAAAATAAGACAAAATCAGAGAGGGAGACAAACCATAAGAGACTCTTAATCATAGGAAACAAACTGATGGTTGCTAGAGGGGTATGGGGTGGGGAGATGTGGTAACTGGGTGTGGACATTAAGAAGGACACATGATGTAATGAGCACTGAATATTATATAAGACTGATGGATCACTGAACTCTACCTTTGAAACTAATAATACATTATATGTTAATTAAATTTAAATAATAAATAAATCAAAGTAGAAGATTTTAAAAAATAACATAAAATCACATTAAAAATATTTTAAAAAAAGATAGGAAAATTCTCTCTTTTTTTTTTTTTTTTACTAACTGACATAGAAAATGGAAATACGTGGATCCCAAAGGTGTTAGTATACTTTTGATTTCTCTGGACGGATTAACTTTAAGTTGAAGTAAATACAGTGGAAGACAGGAAACAGAAGGAATAAACTTTTCTTTTCATTGCATTGCTGTATTGTCCTAGGTGAATTTTTAATTATGAGTTTGAAAAACATCTGTTTATTTTTAGGCTGAGAATTCCTTGCTCATAACCTACCAGTACATAACTGATGAGGTCCCCATTATCATAATCAAAATAAAAATACAGTTAGAAAATTCTGGATTTTTTTCCCTACATTTTTTGTAAATCTTTCAAGTGTTTCATCCATGATATATAATTAATTGATGAAAGTGTATATATCTGTTTCCTGAATGAATAAATTATTAAATTAGTAGTGTTTATTGTTATTAATAGTAGTAATAATAAATTATTTGACACCTAATAATAAATCATATCATATTGACATATTTAATATTTTCACATGAATCTATAAAATATGAAGAATGTATGTTTCTTATTTTTTATAACCTCTATAATACTTGGAGGAGAATTATACATATTAATAGGAGAAGATGAAATATTATTGAATGCCTTCGTGGATGACTATCTATTACTACATTTTTTATGGCCAGAGATGAGAGCATATTAATTAGATTATACATGCTTCCTTATAATAAAAATGATGTAACTGTCAAGCTAAATTATACTTTAATTTGTCATTTAACATAGGAGAAGAAAACTGTGGTGAGATGGACAGAGTTATATACATATTTCATCACGCAGGAGATATTAATTCCTATAATTTTAAAGTTTAAAAATCAATTTTAAAACATCAAGAATTTAGAGAGATTAAGCTGCATTTTAAAAGTATTCCAGACAGTTATATTTTATTCTCTGTTATGAAATACAACTTATGCATTCACAAATCACAAATTGTCACCTCTCTCTCTTTTTTCTGATTTTGGGCAACATATTATAATTATATAGTACTAGTATTCATTTCTGAAACCATATTTTCATACCAGTCTTTTTACCACATCTTCTCTGCCCATGTGCTTTTATTTTTATTCATCTTTTACCAATCAGTTTGCTTTATTTTCCAAAGGAAGGCTCCTAGTTGAAAATCTAGGAGGCTTTCAACTTAAATGACATAATGGCTGGGTATAAAAATCATGAGTTATGTTCCATCATTTACTATGATTGAATATTGTCATGCTGAATTCTTAGGCTGTCTGATTTTTTTCCTCATGTTTGTGATTTTTTTTTTGTACATCCCTGGAAAACTTGTTTGTGATACTTAAAATTCAGCAAGATATGTCTGTATCCCTATCATTAGGTTTCAGAGTTTCTTATTATAGTCTATGTCCATTCAACTTATAAATCTTGCTCATTCATTCTTATCTGAACCACTATCCTCAAACTTCTCTATACACACACTTATC
>NC_048228.1:64442309-64529455 GCF_002007445.2 Ailuropoda melanoleuca | reverse complement strand
AAAATAAATCAAAGTAGAAGATTTTAAAAAATAACATAAAATCACATTAAAAATATTTTAAAAAAAGATAGGAAAATTCTCTCTTTTTTTTTTTTTTTTACTAACTGACATAGAAAATGGAAATACGTGGATCCCAAAGGTGTTAGTATACTTTTGATTTCTCTGGACGGATTAACTTTAAGTTGAAGTAAATACAGTGGAAGACAGGAAACAGAAGGAATAAACTTTTCTTTTCATTGCATTGCTGTATTGTCCTAGGTGAATTTTTAATTATGAGTTTGAAAAACATCTGTTTATTTTTAGGCTGAGAATTCCTTGCTCATAACCTACCAGTACATAACTGATGAGGTCCCCATTATCATAATCAAAATAAAAATACAGTTAGAAAATTCTGGATTTTTTTCCCTACATTTTTTGTAAATCTTTCAAGTGTTTCATCCATGATATATAATTAATTGATGAAAGTGTATATATCTGTTTCCTGAATGAATAAATTATTAAATTAGTAGTGTTTATTGTTATTAATAGTAGTAATAATAAATTATTTGACACCTAATAATAAATCATATCATATTGACATATTTAATATTTTCACATGAATCTATAAAATATGAAGAATGTATGTTTCTTATTTTTTATAACCTCTATAATACTTGGAGGAGAATTATACATATTAATAGGAGAAGATGAAATATTATTGAATGCCTTCGTGGATGACTATCTATTACTACATTTTTTATGGCCAGAGATGACAGCATATTAATTAGATTATACATGCTTCCTTATAATAAAAATGATGTAACTGTCAAGCTAAATTATACTTTAATTTGTCATTTAACATAGGAGAAGAAAACTGTGGTGAGATGGACAGAGTTATATACATATTTCATCACGCAGGAGATATTAATTCCTATAATTTTAAAGTTTAAAAATCAATTTTAAAACATCAAGAATTTAGAGAGATTAAGCTGCATTTTAAAAGTATTCCAGACAGTTATATTTTATTCTCTGTTATGAAATACAACTTATTAGCATTCACAAATCACAAATTGTCACCTCTCTCTCTTTTTTCTGATTTTGGGCAACATATTATAATTATATAGTACTAGTATTCATTTCTGAAACCATATTTTCATACCGGTCTTTTTACCACATCTTCTCTGCCCATGTGCTTTTATTTTTATTCATCTTTTACCAATCAGTTTGCTTTATTTTCCAAAGGAAGGCTCCTAGTTGAAAATCTAGGAGGCTTTCAACTTAAATGACATAATGGCTGGGTATAAAAATCATGAGTTATGTTCCATCATTTACTATGATTGAATATTGTCATGCTGAATTCTTAGGCTGTCTGATTTTTTTCCTCATGTTTGTGATTTTTTTTTTGTACATCCCTGGAAAACTTGTTTGTGATACTTAAAATTCAGCAAGATATGTCTGTATCCCTATCATTAGGTTTCAGAGTTTCTTATTATAGTCTATGTCCATTCAACTTATAAATCTTGCTCATTCATTCTTATCTGAACCACTATCCTCAAACTTCTCTATACACACACTTATCTAGTTCAGTTTTTTACTTGTCACAACTCTCCACATCATTTTATAATGGCCTCTGAAAGCTGTTATATACTTCTTATATCCACAAATTTATCTCTCAAAGTTTTCTTATCTCCTTTTCCCAATTGAAACCTGGCTGTCCACATAGGATAATGTCTGTGTCAAAGCTCTATGTATGATTTGGTGCCCCCAGATCTTGGGCTTTTCTTGGTTCGGAAGAGAGCTAACTTACTGTTAATTGTAATTTTCATTTTTTCTTCTTTTATTTTTCAAAACCACAAATCTTGAAATTTATGTCATCAGATAATACCATTGTCTATACCTCTTTATTATTGACAGTTATCATATTCCAAGCTACCCCTACCTTTTTTTTTAATTGAAGACTTAAGCTTCACTTGGTCACTCTATCCTTCTAGTCTTTTATTCATTTTATCCTTCTTATATACTTTGTAAATCAACCAGAAACCCTAGATTTTTAATTTCTTGATATAAGATTTCAGCATCTTTTTAGCAACCAATATTAATTACTTACTTCATCAGAATTCTTTTTTCCCTTAATTCCAGAATCCTCAGTTCAATCATTTATTCCTATTAGGAACTTCAGATTACTAACTTTATCATTTTTAACCAATTTATCATATCATGCATGTCCTGTTTTCTTTATTTACTAATTTTAGCTTCTGTGTCATAGAAAGCTATTCAACTCTTCCTCACATTCTTAATGTCATCATCTTTCCTTCTATCTGCCAAAAATCCAACCCTGGCTAACCTCAAAAGTAAATATATTTAATGTTGAGCCTCTACAGGTACAACTAGATATCACAAGAGAAAGATTACACAACTGTGTTGCCATGTTCATTTAAAATATTTGATCCAAAGTTCAAATGGATATATCCTACACCTTTTAGCTATATGGTTGCATTCCTAGGCAAACATGCTTTCTTGCTCTCCAGAGTAATCATTTCATAACTCTTCTGTCCTCCAATCTCCAATATCCCCTTGCAAACCAACAATATCTTTGACTTATATTTGTTAAGAAATTTAAGAAATCAGGTAAATACTACCTTTTTATTCTTCCACTAAATGTAACAACTATTTTTCTAACTATGTGCTCTTCCTTCTTTCTGTAGTAAAAGTGCTCTGAGATCCAGTGCTAAGAACATTATGTCTGGCTATCAAGAAAAATTACAAGGCATACCAGAAGAGAAAAAAAAATACAATTCGAAGAGATAGAGCAAGAATCACAATCAGACTGGAAATTTAAAACAACTATGCTAAGGGCTCTTGAGGACAAAGTAGAAAATATGCAAGAACAGGTGGGCAATGTAAGCAAAGAGATAGAAATCCTAAGGGAGAAAAAAAAACACTATAGATAAAAAACTACTGTAACAGAAATGAGGAATGCCTTTGATGGGCTTATTAGTAGACTGGGTACAGCTGAGGAAGGAATGCCTGAACTTGATATATCAATAGAATCCACAGTTGAAAAGCTAAGAGAACAAAGACCCAAAGAAACAAAATAGAATATCTGTAGCACAACTACAAAAGACATAACATGTGTGTTATGGGACTGCCAAAAGGAGAAGAATGAGAAAGGAACAAAGAAATATTTAAAACAATAATGAATGAGAATTTTCCCTAAATTAAAAATATGGAGAAATGTTCAATGTTTGTGAGTATGGATATAAAGACTCAATATAGTTAAGGTGTCAGTCTTTCCGAACTTGATCTTTAGAGTCAGGGCAAACCCAGTCAAAATCCCAGAAAGTTATTTTGCAGATATTGATGAACTGATTATAAAATTTATATGGAATGGCAAAAGATCGACAATAGCCAAGACAATGTTGAAGGAGAAGAGCAAAGTTGGAGGAATAACACTATTCTACTTCAAGAATTACAATAAAGTGACAGTAAGTCAAGACAATGTGGTATTAGTAAAAATTAGAGAATTTGATCAATGAAACAGAATAGGGAGCCCAAAAATAGATTCACATAAATATAGTCAACTGATCTTTGACATAGGAGCGAAAGCAATACAATAGGGCAAAGATAGTCTTTTCAACAAATAGTGCTGGAACAACTAATATCCACATGCAAAATGAAAAAAAAAATAGGGGTGCCTGAGTGATTCAGTCAGTTAAGTGTCCAGACTCTTGATTTCAGCTCAGGTCATGATCTCAGGGTTGTGAGATTGAGCCCTGTGTGGGGATCCACACTGGGCCTGGAACCTGTTTAAGATTCTCTTCCTCCCTCTTCCTCTGTTCCTCCCCCCTCTAAAAATAAATAAAAACAAAAATAAAATGGATCTAGATACAAACCTTACACCTTTCACAAAAATTCACTTGAAGTGGATCACAGACCTAAATGTAGAGTGTGAAATTACAAAACTCATAGGCACTATCGTTGGAGAAAACATAGACGATCATGTGTATAGTGATGAATTTTTAGATACAACACTGAAGTCATAATATGTGAAGAAATAATTTATAAGCTAGACTTTATTAAAATTATAAACTTCAGCTCTTCCAATGATAATGTCAAGAGACTGAGAAGAGAAGGTATGGACTCAGAGAAAATATTTGTAAAAGACTTATCTGATAAAGGAATGTTATCCAAAATATACAAAGAACTCTTAAAACTCAACAATAAGAAAACTAACAACCCAATTAAAAAATGGGCAAATACTTTGACAGGTCTCACCAGAGAAGATATACAAGTGCCAGATAAGTATATGAAAAATGCTCTGTATCCTATGTCATCAGGGAAATGTAAGTTAAAACAATGGGATGCATCATGCTAATTAGTAGAACAGCCAAAATCCAGAACACTGACAAGACCAATGCTACTGATACATGGAGCAAAAGGAACTCTCATTTATTGCTGGTGGGAATGCAAACTGCCACAGCAACTTTGGAAGAGTTTAGTGGTTTCTTACAGCACTAGACATACACTTACCATATGATCCAGCAGTTGCACTCATTGGTGTTTACCCAAAGGATCTGAAAACTTATGTCCAAATAAAAACCTACACATGCATGCTTATTCATAATTGTCAAAATTTGGAAGCAACCAAGATATCCTTTGGTAGGTGACTGGATGGAATATTATGTAGTGCTAAAAAGAAATGAACTATCAAACCATGAAAACAAGTGGAGGATTCTTAGATACATATTACTAAGTGAAGCCAGTGTGAAAAGGCTTTATACAGTATTATTTCAACTATATGAAATTCTATAAAATGCAAAACTATGGAGGTAATTAACAGATTAGTAGTTTCCTAGGGTAGGCAAAGGGAAAGTCAAATAGATGGAGCATAGAGCATTTTTAGGGAGGTAAAGGTACTCTGTATTATACTATTGCAGTGGATTCATGTCATTCTCCATTTGTCCAAAACCAGAGAATATAGAACACCAAGAATGAACCATAATTTAAACAATTTTCTTTGGTTGATTACATTTTGTCATTGTAGGTTCACAACTGTTACAAATGTACCGCTGGTGTGGAAGGGGTTTGTTGATAATGGGAGAGACTATCTATGCATCTGTGGGATCCAGGATATATGGGAAATTTCTGTCATTTCCCCTCAATTTTACTATTAATTTTAAACTGCTCTAGAAAATCTCAATACAAAAATATCATAGCATATTTATTTCTGAGCTTGCTTGAAAACCCAGGTCTGTGTCACTTCAAAGGTAATTTTCTTTTTACATCAACGAGATTTTCAGTTTAAGCAGTGTAATCTGCTCATATTTTTTAAAATGTGGAAGTGAAAGAAATTTTTTTCTCATCCATTTTTTTACTATTTCATCTATTTTTATCATTTCTTAGGTTCAACCTCCTAATCTATATTTATCTACTTCTGACTTTTGAAGGTTAATACATTGTGACTTCTAGTCATTACCCCAACATCTGTTTTCCTTTCCAATTTAGCTAACTTGTTTCCTCTATGCCTGAGGTTATAGTTATCTCCACCATCTTAACCTTTAAGATGAAAATTACAGTTTACTACAGAGACTTTGTCTCTGTAGTGTATATTGTATGAATATGTGTATATTCCTGTTCTGAATGGACATATCTCAAGTTTTTGTTTGTTTGTTTTATTCCTGGAGTACCTATTTATAAATTAAAGTGACATCTCTGAAGATAAGATGCCCACAGTTTAGATAATTCATAGGAAAATAATCAACTAATGTAGAAATAATTATTTTTAACATGATTTCTACTTATTGCTCAAAATATAATTATTTTAAGTGTCATGGGTTGCCTCCTCCAGACTCATGAAAAATATAAAAATATTAGAAAAAAATTAACATATTACAGAAAACCTATACTATAAATACTGGAGTCTGCCTCGAATGGATGTTACATTTCTATATTCATAACATTATCTAATACTAAGAATTTAAAAAAATGTAATAAAAGAATGTTTATTGATAATAAAGCACAAAAAGTAAGGCTGTTGTGGAAATGATAACATGCAGAAAGTGTTAATTGTTGAAATTTATTTTCCACAAATTCTTGAACCTCTTTTACAATAGCTATTTCTTATACAGATCTGTGACATTTCAAATTAAAGATAGTAGTCAAAATTTTCCACACTTTTAGATATATCCAGTACTTAAATAAATTTTTCAGATAACAGACTAATTTTTTTTTTGTTTTTTCAACAAGATGGTTTGTGTCATGTAGATAAAAGCATAGAGATTAAATCCTTTATAAAACGCATCAAATTCACTTAAATATTACACAGTTGTTAATCAGATTTTGGCAACATTTTCTGTCTGAATATTTTGAAGCTGACAGTTTCTTTTTTTTTTTTTTAAAGATTTTATTTATTTATTCGACAGAGATAGAGACAGCCAGTGAGAGAGGGAACACAAGCAGGGGGAGTGGGAGAGGAAGAAGCAGGCTCATAACGGAGGAGCCTGATGTGCGGCTTGATCCCATAACTCTGGGATCACGCCCTGAGCCGAAGGTAGACGCTTAACCGCTGTGCCACCCAGGTGCCCCTGAAGCTGACAGTTTCTAAACAATGTCTACATCCTGTATTACGTTTAAATTGGAGAACCAAGAAATTGAGTTTTGATGCCAAACCACAACTTTGTATAAACATATACAAAAAAAGATTATTATAACATGAGCATAGTAAGGCATCAAGAAGTCTGATTATATTTAAATATGGACAGTTTTAAAAGAACTAAATGTTAAGACATTTCTGAAACACAGCTCACTTCATAACATGTATATGTGGTATAAAAATATAACTTTAGAGTTAAATATATAACTTGTAAATTATCTCTTCATTTTTAAACTGGGAATGAATGTTCTTAAGAGAAAGAATGTCACAGAGTACTGAGGAAATTATTTTTCATAAGTAATTGACTAAGATTATGGTCTGGTCTTGAGACATACTAAATTTAACCCTAGTTATAAGATGACATTATTTGAAAATGGACCACTGATTTAATATCTAGAGGTAGTGGTAACCATAATATTCCTTCATGAAAAAAAAATTCCTTCATGATAGTATCATTTTGTTCTAGAAATCCTACTTGCATAATGTTAATGCTCAATTTGACTAAATTGTATTTTACCTTTAAAACATTACTAATTTTATAACATATATATAATGTAATTATGTAATTACTTAATCTTGGTGTTGGGATTAATGAGGGAAGTAGCCTATATCATAGGGCTATCTCATAAGATGCTTTCATTTTCTCTTAAAACTAAAAAAACAAAACAAAACAAAACATAGTGTTCACAATCAGCATTTGCAACTTATTATATTTTGACTAAAATAATATTATAAATAAAAGATAACTATGGTGGTCAAAATGTCTTACCCCAGGAGAAAAAATTTTCTATTAAATATTTATCTCAAAGAAAAATCAAGTAATTAAGCTAATAGTAGTTGGATGATCCACCCTTCTCTTGCTCCATTTCCCAATTCTAGAATTCAATGAAACAATGAAAACTAAGATGTAAATAAGATTGGGAAGGAGTGGAGACATAAAAGCTGAGCTTCTGTTATACGGTTTTCTTGCTGTGATTGCACAACATCCATTCTTTTTTTGATATCACACTGATACCCCAATTTATTCTTTCATTTCCTTTTTGGGCAAGAACTCTCAGAGGAGATCCTTTGTCTAAGAAGAGTCGTTAACATGGTGTCCTACCAAAACCCACATATACTTAATGAGAAGGAATGACTGAGCCCATGATAGCCTTCTATCCTGGAGCAAAAACATAAAGTCAGCAAGATATGATGGGGGAAATTTGTATTAACACTTAAAAGTTTATTTTCTTTTTATTTAATATATTGGTGGTACAATGCCTATCTTAAAATATGTGGGGAGTAACATCAGCAAAAAGGCAGACAAGGAATCTCCAAACACTCATTCTTCCATAGAATCATCAAAAAAGCAACCACAAGCTATTTGAACTCACACTCTAGGAGCTCTAGAAAACAAAGCTTTGTAGCAAATGAAGCAAAGTTCCAATCAAGAAAAATTTTCTTTAAAACAGTAGGAAATTTTGTGGTGTTTTACTCACCCTTGTCCCCTTCCCGTTGCAGTGATAGTCTTATTCCTAAGAGGCAGCCACCTGGTTCCTGGTTTTCCTCTTCCACCTGGAGGGAGTAGAACAGACTTTGCCACAGACTTTATTTGCAAATTATCATGTATGTCTCCTCTAACTGTCTGGGGTGTATTTGAAGGATTTACTAGTTTGTCTTGCAGAACCAGAAACACAGATGGAAAAAGCAGCAGGAAGTGTTACAAGGTACCCAAATGTCATCAACAGATGAATGTATTAACCAAATGTGGTGTATACATACAATGAAATACTATTCAGCCTTAAAAAGGAATGAAATTCTAATATATATTACATCATGAATTACCTTGAAAATATTATGCTAAGTGAAATAAGCCAGACATGAAAGGATAAATATTGCATGCTATGCTTATATGAGGTGATCTAGAATGGGCAAATTCATACATGCAGAAAGTCTAGAAGATGATACCAGGGGCTAGGGAGAGTTGACTTTTGGCTAAGAATTAAAAGAATTCAGTGCTTTATTGAAAATTACATTTTTTAAAAAGAAGTAACTTTCAAAGGATCTACTGCTCACGTTTCAGCATGAAGAACTCTGTAGATCCCAGCAAAATGGTAAAAATTATAACCCAGTTCCTCCCTGCGTAGCACCACCCCCAGCTCAATGAAAATTCTACTCCAGATGAGTGCAACTCACAGGCCTAGTGTCGCTCCAGCTATTAATCAACTGTTGTGTTTTTGGTTTTGTTTTTTTAATTGTAGCTCTTTCTAAGCTAACACAATGAAACGTCCACAGTGGTGCTCAATATAATCAGCCTATATACTTGTAATGTTTTGTTATCCTCTTTATTCAACCATCTCCAGTTTATAATTTTCAGATCTTGTATGAAAGTGAAACATTATTTACTCTCCCTATGGTCTCCTATTTAAGTTTTCTGAATGTCTAAATAATATTCATCAAGATAGGAGTCTTTGGGTCACCTGCGTGGCTCAGTCGTTAAGTGTCTGCCTTCGGCTCAGGGCGTGATCCCGGAGGTCTGGGATCGAGCCCCACATCAGGCTCCTCGGCTGAGAGCCTGTTTCTTCCTCTCCCACTTCCCCTATTTGTGTTCCCTCTCTTGCTGGCTGTCTCTCTGTCAAATAAATAAATAAATAAAATCTTTAAAAAAAAAATAGGAGTCTTTGCTTAACTTATAATAGACACACCGGAATTATCATCTCCCCTTTTTTCTTCAATTTGATTTTCTTAAAGTATTACTTTATTGTTCTCTGTTCAACAGTCTCATTTTTCTGATTACTTTTCCTTAATATAAATTATTTGACAAGTTCTTGTGCTTGACACTTCTTAAAGGCTCATGTCTTGCCTTCATGTTTGCTTTTCTCTGTGTGACTTTTCTTCAAATTATGAATGTCCTTTTAAAATATGAGCTTACTGGAGAACTTCATTAATAGTTACATGTTTCTTTAGACTTATACAGTTCATTGCCACTGTGGATAATTTGTAGCAGTATCACTTGATAATTTATTTTAATTCTAAGCACAGAGTTTGTACATTACTTCTGTGAAGTTTTCAAAAATTTTCCTTGTTGAATTTATAGTACTCAACAGACGATTCTCATCATCCTCCTTGGTGGCCAATGTTAGATATAGAAACAATGGTTATTTGCTTCTCACGGTACTCTCATTCCCTCCTTGTCTGTGCAGTCCAGGTCACATATTGAAGGAGCCCCACTTAGGCTCATAGGATGTATTTGGCATCAAGCTACATAATAGGTAATTTCTTCCAAATTAAGTCAAAAATTTCTTAATCCATTCCTACTTTACTTCATCATTCTTTTTTGATTTGAGTCTCCTGGTTGTACACCCCCTCAATTGTTCTACTATTCATTCTTTCATTATTTTGCCCATTCTTCAGTAATATTCAGTTTTCCTATGATCAATATGTCTTATTTCAATTAGTAATAGTAATCATAACAAAAGTTATTGGACTTATGTGTCAGATATTGTGAGAAAAGTTTCATATACACAATCCTTCTTTTAGCAACATGATTATTAAATGCATTGGTTAGTACACTCCAGGGGTTTTTGGGTTCTGAGAACCTTCCACCAGTAAAATGCCCTGCAGTTCTATCTCACTCAAAAATAAACATTTATGTCATCAAGACCATGGCATCATCAATCAAGATGTTCTTGTCATTAAGAAACAGATCCAGAGAAGGAAGCAGCTGGCCTCATTACCTTTAATTTCCTAAGAGACAAGATTAGCCTTTTGGAATTTATTTTCCACATACCTACACCAAACTTTTACCAATTATTCTGAAATAGTCTCTTATTCATGGGACAAAGTAAGGCAAATATAAGAAAAAAATGTTCTTTTTATTGTTTACTTAATTTGATAGTTGTTACATTTTAGTCCCTCATATGAATCCAGTGAAGAAAGTTCAGGTGTAATATTGTAAAAAATAGATTTTGCAGTTTGCCTTCCAGAATTTAAACAAACAAACAAAAACATGATATGAGGTAATTGATTCTTCTACTGGAATCCTTGCCTTTCCATATTGGATGTCAGTACAGAAATGAACATTTCACCAACTTCCACTTCTGTTCACAAATAAAGTTTTTATGTCTTTCTAGATGGTGATACACACATTGATATGTTGCTGATATTTCTTCTGTCCCAAGGGTGAATGAACAGAAGTGATTTTGCACGTAGTTGGTTAAATTTCACTTAAACACTATTAGGTATTTTACATCTTTTAGAAGAATCAAAAAATATTTTTTAAATTTTTTATGAGCCCAGGTAATGTTAAATCATTTAGCTGGTCTTACATTTATTCTTATTAGAATTAGGTGATGATCATAACTCCCTACATTGTTTAGTTTTGGAAAGTTTACTTAACCACTCTAAGACTCAGTTTTCCTTGTCTTTAAAATGGGGATAGAAATGATAATTTAAAAAAATATATATGTAGGCTCCATGCCCGGTCTGGAGCCCAACGTGGGGCTTGAACTCACAACTGTGAGACAGAGACCTGAGCTGAGATCAAGAGTCTGATGCTTAATGGACTGAGCCACTCAGGTTCCCCAATATAATTTTACTAAAGATAAAACCAGATAAATGCAAACTATATGACAAGTCTCCTGTTCTAGCATAAGGTAATTACACCTAGGTCATGATAATTGTTAATGATTGTCATTGCTCAAATCAACAAATCAATTATTTCCCAAAACATAACCCTTTATAATGATAAGTAAAAACATTAGAGAAGAAGCTCAAGATCATTTAAGTTCTTAGGTCACCCCAGGAGGTTAGTTACCAAGTATTAGTGATGGATTTGTTACTAGAAATAGCTATACTTCCTAAACAGGGTACCCATACCTTCCTTAGTAAATGTAGTAATTCCAATTCCCTTTGTTCTATGGAGAGTAAAACAGCATATTTCAAGGAAGTCCTAATATCTTTCTTTCCTTTCTTTTCTTTTTTTTTTCTTAGTTCCCTATTGAGACCATAATAAATGTTTGAATTGCCCACCTAGAAAGATTTTCTTTGAGGAGAAAGTGCAGGGGTCATTTGAAAAGTCACCTGATACTATGCTAGAAAGAGAATAGCTTTTCTCTTGGTGTTGGCTATCAATAGATGAAATAACTTTTTCTCTCTCCTTGCCTCATCCCCCACCCCCATCACTCATGCCTTTTATAATATTCGACAAAAGCATTGCTCAACTGCATCTTGTCTGACAGTGAAGTACATAAAATGCCCATTTTGTTTAAATGAATGGCAGTAACCTTTTGCTACACTAACTACTACCGCACCGTAGGAAACAGCATGAGCTCTGCATGTATCTCTTCTCTTTGAGCTCGTGTTTTACAGGTGATATAAATCACGATCCCCTTTAATCTGATAATCATTTAACGAGATCTCTGTGTTGTATTCCAGTAGGTTCTTTACCTGTTTGAGACATCTAATGTTTCTCATGTTGTATACTCATTAACACTGATAATCGACACATTTTCTTAAAGAAACAAAATGGCTGATAGCATAGTCTCAAATCCTGCAATGCTTTCCTATCTTTAGAAACAGTCTTAATGACTGTTAAATCTTTGACCTTAGGACATTCATTTACAAAATATTTATTAATTTTTGTTAAGTATCCGTATCATGTTAGGTGTTGGGGATTGAGTAGTGAGCAAAAAAATGATCACCCACCCTTTCATTGATCTCTCGCTTTAGTTCTTCAGTTCCCTTAGAATATAAATAACAACAACAAACATATTTATATATGTACTTTTACTATATGTTTACTATTTTTGAAATAGAAAAAAATAATCCATATAAGTCTTCCTAGAAAATTGATACCACTATTTCATTGCCAATGACATACACATTCCATATGTACAAAGTGGTCAGGAGTGATATTTAAATATAAAAACTGATAATATAGAAACAATACGTGAGAAGAGGTGGGCAAATTAACTAATTAATATCAGTAAGGATCATACAGGAAATGGCCAAATTGGTGAAATCATACAATCCCTGGTTTTTTGTAGATCAGTGATTAGGAAGAATCAAACTCCTTGCTAATGCTGGAATATCAAAGTGGAGGGATTAATCAAACTCTGCAAACCCACAAAGATTGTCAGAAGACCAATGACTTTTCCTGGACTATTAGGGATAGACTTACTTTTAATGAATTAAATTGATGAGTTTAGGGAGAAGTATGATGTTGTTAAGTACATTTAGGGTGGTTTTACTGAAGCCTCAATAAAAATACACTCCTCTGTTTCCAAGCTGAAACATCTTAGCTTTTAAATGTCTAAGATGGCCAATTCATGGCCATCCTGAGTTATCATAGATCCGTTATTTCAACAGCCACTCAATCAGCACTGACAATTACAGCCGAGTGAAGCCTATAATTATGGATTAGTGTCATACATTACTGCAGCAGAAAGAAAATTACAATTTACCCTTTGCTGTAGTAATAATATAATAATTAAATGGTTCTTATATGACATTTACAAATTTTCACTTTCACTTTTGGTAAGTGTTAAATAATTGCTAAGTTTAACACTAAGAATCAGTATTACTCAGGTGCATACATTTGTAACCTATACATGAGCATATGCTTTTTATTTTTGTAAATATACTAATGGTTAATAATGTTTTAAGCAAAAATTACTTTATAAATATGCATTCTCATATATATCTATTACACAAATACATATTTATGTTATACAAATGCATATTTAGGATAAAGCATGTCTCTATCTACTTTCAGTGGCTATGGTTTTTGTTTTGAATGTATGACTGTAATTTAAGCATTGGTAGTGTTGATAACTCTCAATAAAAATTCTTAGTTTATTTTCCTAAAGTATAAAAAATAGCTTTTTATATTTTCCTTGAATTTAGAATTCATTTTTTTACTTTAGAAACTAAGACTTTTCTTTACACTGTGTTATAATTTGTTCATTCTTTTCTGAAGTCATTAGAGATTCTTGCTGCAAATACCACTTTTTGCTTCATAATGAGAAATCTAAGATGGTGCATAATTCAACTGGCAAGGGACACATTCTTATTACATACTTGCACTTTTTTCCATGTGCTACTTTCTGCTTTATAAGATTCTTGTGAAGAAATCCTAATGGAAAATGGAAGAGGAATGTCAAATGGAATATCTTGATCTCATCTGCCTTTGGCAAACATTAAAAAAAAAAAAGGTCAAAGTATGTTCAGCTCCGACTTTAGCTTTATCCTTGAGTTCTTTCATTCCATGTGCAGTTAGCCTTTTACCTACCAAATGCTCCATCAGATCCACAGGTGACTCTTTATGATAATACATATGCTTAGTTCTGAGAAGAGCTTAAGTCAATGATGAAGTTACACATAAGACTATTATAATCCAGACATTTAAACAAATTGTTAAATCATTTGAAGGAGGACCTAGATACAAGAAATAAAAACACTACTAGTCAGTTTTGAGATTATAGACTTTCATGAAATAGTAAAATTTTATCAAATAGGAATTGATCAGGGACACCTGGGTGGTACAGTCAGTTAAGTGTCTGACTCTTGGTTTCAGTTCAGGTGGTGATCTCAGGATCATGAGGTTGAGCCCCTGTTGGACTCCATGCTCAGTGTGGAGTCTGCTTGAGACTCTCTCTCCCTCCCTCTCCTTCTGCCCCTCCCATTTGTGCTTTCTCTATATATATTAAAAAAAATAGGAATTTATCAGAATCATTACTGCAAAAAGCTTTGAATTCTTACACTATGTAACCTAGTGTATTGGGCACTTATTTGTTAGATGCTGTGCTAAGCATGGGAGGAGTAATGGTGAACAAGACTTTTCCTGGTAGAGTTTACAGTGTATTTAATGTAGAAAAGCAAATAGTTAATATAATACAGTTTTAGAGGTCATAACCTTCATTTATTATAAAAATAGTTATTGAACCACTATATGGATGGCTATATGACAAGTTGAAGCAGTCCTATTTCCTCCCTGAGGTATTTCTTAAAGATTTTATTTATTTATTTGACAGAGATAGAGACAGCTAGCGAGAGAGGGAACACAAGCAGGGGGAGTGGGAGAGGAAGAAGCAGGCTCATAGCAGAGGAGCCTGATGTGGAGCTCGATCCCACAACGCCGGGATCACGCCCTGAGCCGAAGGTAGACGCTTAACCGCTGTGCCACCCAGGTGCCCCACCCTGAGGTATTTCTAATGAGAGTTATTTCGGGGGAAATTCTTCTGGTTATGCAGCTTAAATATTTACCCTAGATCAATCAGTGGCCATGCTTCCCACATGGATGACTGAAAAAGTGTCCAGAGAGAAAATCCACAAGCTTGCTAGAGCATCTCAGATTCTTTTAACTCTCTTTTTGATTTGAAGCCTTTAAATATCCTTCACCATCAAGCTTATTAATATTTTGGGGGCATCAGTGTGACTAACGATTATGACTATGATTAGTCAATATGAATAATATGCTTGCATAGTTACTCTTAATAACAGTGTCAATATCATGTAATTAGGTGACTTTTCTCCACAAGTGCTAATATAGGCCTTAGATGGCAAAAATTTGTGTTAATTTTCTATTGGGATTTTGGTAGGTGGGGTTGAGAGTGAATGAAAATAAGGACATCAAAGGCATTAGCAAAAAAATGAGAAAGTATGGTAGATTACACATTAATGATTCCTCTATAAGAATGTATATGCCCACTGCTGTCATACCTCCAACTGAATCATTAAGCTATTCAGAACGTCCACAGCCAGATTAACAAACTTCGTTCTCCCCCACACCCCTTAAATGGGTTTTCTTTAATGTTTCCTCTGTCTCTTTACCCCCACAAAAACCTAGTTCTGCCCTGGGGTTACAACTTCCCCTAAAGCCCTTTCACATAAATGTATACCGTCTAAAAGAAAGTAGGTGACTCCATCTATTACTTTTACCACCACACATGAAGTATATGTGACTGTGACCAGAACCACAAATGGGTAACTTTGATGGAGTGCTTCATTTGTGCTAGGCACAATGAAGTCTGTTCTATATCCATTTCATGGATTATTTTACTTAATGCTAAAAGCAATCCTTGAGATAGGCTCTAGTTTTATTTGCATCTTATAAGTGATAAAAAGTAGGTCCTGTGTGATTATTTAACTCCAGCAAAGTGACACAGCTAGAACAGCTTTTTGTTAACTATTGACTTCTGCATCAAGAATTCCTGTGAATAGGGGCACCTGGGTGGCACAGCGGTTAAGCGTCTGCCTTCTGCTCAGGGTGTGATCCCGGCGTTCTGGGATCGAGCCCCNTTAGGGTCGCCTGGGTGGTGCAGTCATTAAGCGTCTGCCTTCGGCTCAGGGCGCGATCCCAGCGTTCTGGGATCGAGCCCCACATCAGGCTTCTCTGCTAGGAGCCTGCTTCTTCCTCTCCCACTCCCCCTGCTTGTGTTCCCTCTCTCACTGGCTGTCTCTCTCTGTCAAATAAATAAAAAAATCTTTTAAAAAAAAAGAATTCCTGTGAATATAGTTTAAAATGCTGATTTATAAGGACCCATTCCTAACCTGCTGTCTAGGACTTCCTGGGGTTGTGGGGCTTGTAAACCTAAATAAAGGATGTAAACTGAGACAGGTTCACATTACCAGAAATTCAAACTGACTTTATTTGGGAAGAGAGAAATTGCAATTTAAAAGCAAGCTACCAGTGAGTCCACCTAGGGTTCAGGGCGAGTTGTATTTAAGGGCAAAAGGAGTTTAAGGAGGGGAAAGCCCAGTGAGAGTTCAAGCAGTAATTTTATTGGCTCAAGGGTGGGAAGAGATTCTTGGCAAATGTTCATTGGTCAGGAGATAAGAATCAATTTCCTGCAAATCAGGCTATTATGGGAAATTAGTCTCTCAGCTAAGTTCCATTCTTTTGAGGGAGCATGTGTGAGGTTCTCCATTTCATATTCTGTTTCCTTTTTAGATAGAAATTCTTTCACAGACCCAAGGATATGAATTTTCAGGAAATTTTCTAGATGATACTCATGTATCTTAATGCTTGACAACCAATGAACTTAGTAAATGAACAAAATAAGATATTAAAACATATACTCAAGAAATCTGAAATCAGGAATCCTTACCACTATTTTGTAATACAAAATAATACCTTCTAATGTGAGTGTCCTGGAGTTTGCGTGATTGGGTCTCAACGAACTTAATTCAGTCTTTTTATATGTGAAAGATAATTGAACTAGAAACATGCTATGATGTATGTAATTTTTAAAAAATATTACCTTCATAGTTACTATGAAATTCCTGGTCTATTAGATATATATTATTCAGAATATTTAATGGCAAACTTTCTTAAGCATAATTATTAAAATTAAGTAAAATCTGAAATGTTATAATTTAAATATAGTATTGATTCTATGCATAGGGATTATTTCTTATTGAAGTATTTATATTGTGGTATACTTCCAACAGTGTCATCAAGTGTCTTATTTGTTCCCACAATAGATGGATTTTGAGTGTTCACAAGGTTATTTTTAAAGTCAATGCCTAATGTTTGGATGTTGAATCAGTATTTTGCATTTGTATATTGTGCCATTTAGGTTATGAAAATTATACTTGAGTATATTTAATTTTGTCCCCAAATTCATTTTGTGAGCTTTCCATATAACATGAGCTTAAATATTTAAGCATAATATTTTCTTTTTCAAACCATGTTGATAAAAACGTTTTAAAAAGTTTTTTTTTGTTTTGTTGTGTTTTGGTTTTTTTAGTCTTTCTGATTCGCTGTCATTTTGACAAGTATCAGCAATTACTTTGAGCTATGTGACACCGAAATTACCTGGAGCTATTGCAGTGATCAGGGCAAGAGCAATACCCTATCTTAATTTGTTCCTTCCACACTCTTATAGGAAGAATAACTGGAAAACCAATTTTCTTATAACTAGGTCTAAAATAATGTTTAAAAAAACCAGAGCAAGGGCTTCTGTAAATTATGAATGAACCCAACACATACAAAAACTTAGAGATCTCTAATTTTTTTTAATATTGTAGTTTGCTTTTTTGTTATTTCTCAACTCCTGTGTATATTTAGCAGATGGGAGTAGTAAACTGGTTAAGTGTAAGAATACTACCAAGATTAGCAAACTTAAAAAGGAAGCCTTTGATTATAAAGATGAGAGCATGATGATAGAGCATAATTTGTTATTCATTTATGATTCACCCCATTTCTTTTTAGCCTCTTACCAGCATTGGTATGTGTTTCCCCCTTTGTCTTATGCTGAAACAAGAGAATTGAAACATCATATACCAACCATTCCTCATAGGCTTAAAGGATTTTATTCCTTATTCTCTAGTGAGTGCTGATGACAAACTATCAGAAGCTCTAGGGAAATTATCCCGGGTGTTGGCTCTGGCAAGGGAAAGGAACATTGCTCCTAAATAGTGGATTGATTCTGAGTGAATGCCTTGTATTAGATGATCCCCAGTCTCAGCAAGATTTTCAAAAGAGATTATTGACTTGCTGCCCCAATGTCTCAGGCCAACAACCTGTAAATCATATGACAGAAACCAAGGGAAGTTTATCTTTTTGGACAGAAAGAAAAAGAATTCAGATTCCCCTTTAAAGAAGATTGAAACTCCAATTATTGATTTTCGAGAAAGACAAAATTAATTGAGGTTTCTTGCCTCCTATCCAGGAAAATCTCAACATTAGCTAGGAAATTTTTCCTACCTTTAAAATCTAAAATGTAGCACAGAATCCGTCAGATTTCACCCTAAAAAGTTAAATCCAGATTTTTTAAATTAATTTGATTTTTCTCATTAATGTGGTTTTTTAAAGGAAAAATAATTTTTTTACTTATAAACATTTCCAGGGATATTCTGCTAGTATTTTCCTGAAATCCAGATCAGTTTTATTAAAGCTTATTTTTGCTGTGCTCAATTCTCTAGTTGTTTTCTGAGGTATTATTTGGGCATTTGTAACTGAAGGGGGTGTTTACATATTATGCTATGTTACCAGGTAATTTGATAACCTAATCACTACTTTTGAATTGTTTGTGGTAGCCAAATGCAATTATAAATATGACAAATATTCATCTGCCTCATGGCTACCTTTGGTCTTAACTTGAAAGTATTCCCCCCAATCCTCTGATTATTGTGCACTTTGATCCCCATTTTCCACCTTTTATGCCCAAATATCAATAGCCTGGGAGTTACTAACAAGTCTCCTGCTGTGTCCCAGAGTGCAAAGAGATCGGTAATGAAACAAAACAAAGTATCACTATAAATCCTTTCGCCATTTGCGCACATGAAAAGGAAATGGAAATCCGGAAGCAGAATCTGTAGTTAGGCTGCACGTGCCCATGAAGCATGTGACTTCTGTGCCAACACAATGGGCTTGCCCTATCCTCCTGATATCCAGAGAGCTTATTACAAAATGTTTCTATTTCTTCTTTTTCCTCCTTCTCTTCTTAAATTTTCTAATCCTTTACCTTAGCTCTCGAGATGTGGTTTATATGTATATTTTGAATTGATACCATTTAATATCATCTGAGATACATAAAAAGTTGAAAATTGATTTAATTTATAAAATTTTTATGTTAGCCACATTAAACATGTATTGTTGAGTGGTCTTTTACTTGCTTATTTTGGCAAATTATAAACAAAACCAAGCAGCTTTTACCTAAGCTTTATTATTTTATATACTTCTCTTACTTTTCTCTCTCCTAGAATAAGCAAAAAAGTGGTAATAAAACATTACTAATAAACACAAGCAGTTGAATGCCTGATCTACTGGACTCATAATTTAGCCTAATGCATTCCATTTTAGAACATGCTTACCAAAAAGTCTTATTCATTCTTTATATTGTTTTACAGAATCCAAACTATTATATAATCACAAAGCAGATAACACTGTTTAATATGCACATACATACACACTTAATATTCAAATATTTAGTTCAACTGTACAAAATTCTATTACTGGAATTCCCCAATGTTAAACAGAATTAATTGCTAACATTAAAAAATAGTTGACTTTTACATAACATTTAGATTCATCTTGTCTCAAAACATTAGAAAATCTAAACATTCTAGGCTCATATTTGCATGGCATTAGTGTCCTTATGCTGAATGTTAACCATTGTCTTTGGTTCACTATCACTTTCTGATGAAGCACCTTTGTTTATTATCTTCCTGATCTGTAAGCATTTCCATCTTAGACCCAGGTTAATTTATCCTCCCATCTACTTCAGAATTCCTTTCTAGAGTATCCAAGAAAAATTTCAGTGAAAATAATTCAGTTCCTCATGATGTCATTTCTTTCATTGTTTATTTTAGAGGTATGCCTTTTATTAAACCGATGCCCTGTCTGTATAAGAAAAAATTTAGGTGTACAATAGCTAGCATCAAACACTTGAGAGAGTATCACATGAAATAAGGATGAATTGTATCCTGTGGAATTCCAGAAATGAGAAGACAGACTTATGGGAACAAAAATATTTTCAAAATACAGGAGGGCATTTATTTTGGTATGTTTTAGTTAGGTTTTACAAATATAACAAATCACCCCAAAATTTAGTGGCTTCAAACATTTTATTTAGCTTACTGTTCCATGGGGGGTGGCTGTTCATAGCTCATTTGATCTGAGGGAACTCAGAAGATCTTTGTTGGGATCATTCATGCGGCTTCAGTCACTTATCTTTAGGTAGTAGGCTGTTGGCCATGGTAACAAGAGTGACTTTGTTACTTGTCTCTCAGTCTCCAGCAGGCATTCTGGTTGCAGAGTTCCAAGAAAAGGAACGTGGGCTGCAGGGTCTCTTGAGGCCTGAAAATGGAGTCCACCCCTTAATAGCTGGAAATTATTAAGCTTATTTTTGCAATCCACCAAGTGGCCATGAATAGTTCCTTATTTACCAGAAGTGGTTCTCAACAGCAAATGCAACACCTGGGATATTTTTCTCAGATAAATTCACCAATGCACGTATGGTTAGCAACTCCTACTTCCCTTAGAGGCAAAAAATGCTTTCCGTTTTCATAACTGTCTCCTGGAATATCAACTAATTCTCCCATTATTATTTTCTCTTTTAAGAATTCTATCAAGTTTACTATTTCTTTTTTTTTTTTTAAGATTTTATTTATTTATTCAACAGAGTTAGAGACAGCCAGAGAGAGAGGGAACACAAGCAGGGGGAGTGGGNAATTATTCTCTTTTAAGAATTCTATCAAGTTTAATATTTCTTTTTTTTTAAAGATTTTATTTATTTATTCAACAGAGTTAGAGACAGCCAGAGAGAGAGGGAACACAAGCAGGGGGAGTGGGAGAGGAAGAATCAGGCTCATAGCGGAAGAGCCTGATGTGGGGCTCGATCCCACAACGCCAGGATCATGCCCTGAGCCGAAGCCAGACGCTTAACTGCTGTGCCACCCAGGCATCCCCAAGTTTACTATTTCTGATAATGNAGGATCATGCCCTGAGCCGAAGCCAGACGCTTAACTGCTGTGCCACCCAGGCATCCCCAAGTTTACTATTTCTGATAATGTAAATATAGAGATAATATAAATATATAGGATCTCTTTTTCTTCTTCTTTTTTTTTTTCCTTTTCTTTTTTCATTGTCCTTGCCTCCAGCTCCTGTCTCTATCATTCCCTTCAAGGATTCAGACTCTGCCTCTGCCATTCCTTCCACTGCTCAAACATAACTTCTACCTAACAAAATGATATGCATTCTTCATGGTCTACTTCCAAGTGCTGTCATGAACTCTTTAGCAAACTTTGCTACTCCTGTTTACCCATCTAATTCATTTCTACTTCACCATTGCTGACCATATAATTCGTTTGTGCATATGATTTATTTCCCACATTAGATAATTCTCTGGTTCAACTTTACTCCTCCACAACAGTGAGTGTATATGATAATTAAGTATAGTATTAATTCAATGAGTGAATGATAGAATTAATTGAGTTAAGATCCCACATCAGCCTACTTATTTTTCCCTGTATCCTATGATATACTTTCTTTGAAGACAAAAACATATTTTATTTATTGAGGTGTAAGAGAATCTACATAGCATGTGGTCGGCTTTCTAGCAGATGCTCAGGGTATATTTGTGTAATCACTGAAGTACTCCAATCTCTCAATTGTCGTCTTATGAAATATAGCAAGCTGAATACCCCATTATTGATAAGTTTTTACTAGCACAAGATTGTGTGGGATGAGTACTCTTATATATTGAGAAATCTAGTCATGTTGATTAGGATAAGCATTCATTAGAATTTTGGCTGCCACATACATTGTTAATTTATATTCAAATTATAAACATCTAAAGCAAATGGGGGGTGGGATATTGGAAGGGGTGAAGGAGCTGAGGGTATATATAAATAACTGTTAAGAAAGATGGTCCCGTCCTTTCCCAAACCATTACTATTTTTAAATTGAAAGTGGGATTCTACAGATATTCCGATTTTACTTTGGTTTTTATTTCATCCTATTAAGAATTTGTGATTGACTTTTTTCACAACTGTTTATTTCAGTTCATGTTGTAATTAGATTTAAAAGCATACTTTCTACTTATTAATTCAAGAGAAATAGAACAAGACATGTTCTATGACTGTTACTAGGCAGAATAAGCCAGGCTGACATAGATGTACGAATACTATTTGAATGTCATAATTCACTATATCCTGTTTGCTTAACTAATGAAACTAAAAATTATCACTCTTTCCTTACTCAGTGTTATAATCACACACACACACGCACACACACACACAAAATCAGGCAAGCCAAACATCTGTCAGTCTTTTTGAAAATTCCAAATTTGTATCTTTGTACGCTAATATGTCTGCAAACTGATCAATTTTGTTAATTACTGTAGAAACAGGTTAGGCATCTCATATACATGTACCTATCCTCAAATATTTTCAGTACCATTATTTTAATATGAGAATACTTTCTCCTTTAACACTCACTCACTCACTCACTCACTCACTCACTCACACAGTTTGTCACAAGACGGCCAAGAAGAAAGCGTATAGGAAAAAAAAAAAGTCACAGTATCTCAATAATAAACATAATCTCTCAGATAATCATGCACATCTTATAAAATTTGTGTAGATGAATATTGTCTGAAAGGAAGGGTAGGTTTCTTTCATATAAATGACCATTCTAGGTACTACATGCAACTTAGTATCACTAATGTGTAAAGCAGTATGAATTCCTTCATCTGGAATTAAACCAGTAAATGTTTATCAAAAGGGAACACAGAAATGTAGATGAGAAACTACTTTTTAAATGAAATGTATTTCATAATACATCTCAGCCTTAAGGGAAGTTTATGCTTTTTAAATGTTCATTTGTTACTGCATGGAAATGAAACAGTATAAAGTAGTTATACAGATATATCTGCATCTTAAACAATCTCACATTTTTATTTCTCTTTGCACAACAATGAAACACTTTTAACAATATTATCTAAACTGCTGAATTAAAGAAAATTCCAAATATTGCTTTTCTACTTTATATGCCTCATTACTATGTTCACATGCTGTTTTTGCTCACATGAAATTCTGCAAATGGAGGACAGAAGAGAAAGGATGTTTACCATGTCTGTACAACTAAATTAATTTAAAGATTTCTAGAGTCTTTTCTAACCAAACATCATTGGGGTCATCCATTAGAAGTGTCAAAACACATCATTGATTTTTCTTTTAGGAAGTGATTTGTGCACAAAAAAATGGATATAGACTGTACTTTTAAAATACAGAGGTTTCTAAGAAGTTCTCTTATGTTCCATATTAATCTGAATTTGCAAAATGAGGAAGGGAGAAAAACCAAAAAACATATCCTAGGACCACGATTTGTACTTTTTAACATAAATGCCAAGAAACCTTTGCTTGAAAACTGGCTTTCAATTTCTGGAATTAACATTTGTCTTAACATTGTGATGTCTGACAAAACTGCCCTTGTATTGTCAGCAAAAGTGTTGTTTTGGGTAGAATAGAATCACCTCTTTTCTTGGAGAAAATGCTATTTCAAAACAAGCACATGATTCGTGAACAGGTTCAATGGGGATTTGATTTTATATGCTATAGATGTCTTCCAGTGTTATGTCAGTGCTTCACTAGTTGTACTAATTTAGGTTTCATTTTTACTTTCTTTTTCTGTTCTACAAGAACTTTGTTTACCTTTTTGTTTACTATCTATAAATCACGGTTGGATTTTATTTTATTTGCACTAATATGGCTGTCATTCTTTCTTTTTTTTTCCTTTGTGTTTCCTTGTTCAATACGGGCACATGATCTCTTTTTAATATATATTTGGATACACAGGATGATAAATAGCATTTAATGGTATTCATAGAATACAGAAAATATGAGATTTCTGAATAACAAATGTATTATTGCCTATGTTTACTAAGTAAACATTTGAAAAGGAAACAGCATGGTAAATGTACTGAAGAATGAAACATATGCACACTGAAGAAATAATTCAACTGAGATTTGAACGTAAGTGCAGAGAAAAGGAATAAAGAAAACAACACACANGTAAGTGCAGAGAAAAGGAATAAAGAAAACAACGCTTTTTTGAAAAATGCGTTCTAGGTGGAGTAAGAAACAGATTTATAGATGTAAACAAAAAACTTTCATGTTAGGTTAAGTAATTCTTTCATTCTCATTTATTAAATTTTTATTTCTACTGACTCTAGTGATCTTGCAGTTTGTTTTTTGATGTTCAAATATATGTATTTTTCCTAAGTATCCTTTATAATTGAATACAAACTTTAGTGACTATGGTCAGATAATGTGTTCTGAATATTAGCAATTTCTTGAAAAATGTTTCATCTTATGATGTGGTTGATTTTCCTAAATGTTTGATAAATGCTTTGGGGAAAGAAATGTTGATTCCACATTTGCTAGGTATTCTTTGTGTCTGTTAGGTCAGGCTTATGTATAGCCATTTACGTCTATCTTTGAGTTTGGTGTGTTTATTTCATCTGCTTACCCTATCAACTCTCAAGAGTAGTTTTAAAATCTCACAGTAATGGTTTATTAATTTTTTTTGTTAGCCAATTACTGTATATGTATTTTGAGACTGTATTTTACAAGAATTAAACATTACATTTTTAAACATGATGAATATACTTCATACAATTAGATGTTGAGATAATTTTCTTTGAGAATACGGAGGATATCATTCTGTTCAACTCTGGACTATATTGTTACTTTTTTTGTAGTTTTTTTTTTCCTTAGTGTGACTCTATGGTGTTCTTTTTGGTTTTGTACACTTCTTCAAGATACTTTTAGGTGTGAAGCTTCTTAAAATGATTCTTGTGTTAGAATTCTTGGATCTCAAGATTGGGGTCCTGAAAAATCATCAATCTTTATTTCTTAATTATTGACACTTTGTTCTTATTTCTCCTCTCCTTCAAGATCTCTAGTTCTAGTAACTGATATTCTTACTCCATCTTTCACATATTTTATATATCTTGTTTGCCTTCTTTTTGCCTCTCTTTGGTTTGAATTCTGGATGGTGAAGACAGCAACATCCACTGAATATTTGAAACTAGATAGCTGAATTTCTTTCTTAAAGTTAGAGAAAGCTATGCTAATTAAGCAAAATCTCATTGAGGAGAGCAAAGCACTGAGGTTTTGGAAAGCATCTGGGAAAGATTATGTTGGTTACAGAAATGGAAGTAGGTTGGCATCAGCTTAGAAGCCTGTTCACTGGATGGAGTCCTCTGGAGATCTGCTGACNGGCATCAGCTTAGAAGCCTGTTCACTGGATGGAGTCCTCTGTAGATCTGCTGACCCTTAAACTATGAGGCTGTCATTGATTGACTAAATTTCAGAAGCCTGATCACTGAAACAAATGGACATTGAGTGATTTGAAAGGTTTAAAATCAATTCTGGAACTTGCCTGATAGCATGACTATAAATAATCTTTTCCTAGAAGTATGAGGACATTAAAACAATCATCATAATTACCACCAGTGGTTTACTAATCTGCCCTCAGTTCTATCTAATCAGCTGGTTGATCTATACATTGAGTTTATTATTACAATGATATTTTTATATACATAAGTTTGCTTCTTCACACTTACGTTTCACCTGCTTATCTTTATCATTTTAATTTAATCCTTTACACATACTATATGCAGGTATTTATTCTATGTGAAAGAATTCCATTATCTGAATCTTTCACAAGTCTGTTTACTCTGATTTTTTTTTTTTACTCTAAGCTTGTTTTCTTTGGAATTTCATCTAATACTTTGAAGCATATTTTGAAGTAAAATTACATAACTTCTGAAAGCCTGAAGATGACTCAGACTCAAATCACTTTAAATTCCTTATCTGAGATTTATTCTTTAGTTACACAAAAAAGCATGGATTAAGAATGCAAGTGTGACAGTGAAAAGTTGGGTTATAAATTCTCAGACTTTTTCTGTGCCTTAACATAATTCCAGGTTTTAGATAGTTGATGAGTTTATTTGTTGTAGGATTTATTTCTTAGACCTCCATGGATAGCTATGTAAACTTTTGAACTCTCACGATTAATGACATGGGAATCCTCTAACACTGCCCAGCATTAGTAGACCTCTATTTTATATAATGCTTCCCTTGTTTAATGCAGCTGCCCAGAGTAGAGCAGGAACTTGCAGTAAGGATGGTTTTGGTATTTTCTACCAGCCAGAAATCAGTTTCACTTATTTTAGATTGTTGGCAGATTCTTCACATTTGTTACAGTATAACAATGGGTGTAATTGTGTCCATACCTGTTTTTGTATTTAAAGACTTATTTATTTGAGAGACAGAGAGAGAGAGAGTGGGAGCAAGCACCAGTGGGGGGAGGGGCAGAGGCAGAATGTCTCAATCCCAGNGGCAGAGGCAGAGTGTCTCAAACCCAGGACCCCAAGAGCATAACCTTGAGCTAAAACCAAGAGTTGGCTACCTAAACATCTGAGTCAACCAAGTGCCCCACCTGTTTCTGTATTTATATCAACCTCCTTCTGTAAAGACATACCAACATGAAGCTAGATATAAACGTATACATATATACATAAGTATACATTTCCTATTTTTTAAATATATAAATACTTGTATTTAACATTTCATCTTCATTTTCAGCTGATCTCTTTCTTATTTCNTTCAGCTGATCTATCTCTTTCTTATCTTTTAATATTTATTAATACTATAGCACCTAATACTTAGTGACTGCCTACTATGTTCTTGCTTGAGGCTAAGCCTTTAAACATATCATCTCATTCAATATCATTATCCCAATTTTTTGTCATTCATTCATTATCTCAATTCAATTTCAATTTCAATTCAAAGCAAATCTTTGAAGAAGGTGCTATCATAAGCTCTATTTTTATATGAAGGAACTTAAGTTTTAGGATGTTGAAAACCCTGAAAGATCCCATATTACATAATTTTCAGAGTTGAAAGCTAAACTCAGTATATCACTAACTAAAATTCTAACACTTAAGCATAATATGTTTTGATTTTTAATGATATGCCATTTTAATAATTAGGTCAATAGAACACTTCTATACATCTGACATAAGAAACAACGACCACGTATCCTGTTGACAGTATTTGTTTCAGAGTATGACTTAGGATGAGTTTCTCTGTACCACAGTGGTCCAAACTGTAAATGAGGAAGTAAATATGTATACATTCTTCATAGGAAAATTGGGGATTTATTTGTTAATTGGCTTTGAGATCCTAGGATTAAAGGTTTAAGTACTATCTTTATTAAGGATAAAAACTAATTAAATGTTTAATCTCAAATAATCTTAGGATTAAGAAATGTCTCTCAAATTTATGTAACGGTTAATTGAGATAAACTTCTCCTATACAGTCACACACCCCTTTCCTCTTGCCTTCCCCTTCTATGAATTTCATTCTAGTTCTGTCACTGGTCAATGGTAGGATCCTTTTCTTATTCTTTTGGTGGAATAACAAAGTTTCCAATGTTTGGATCAAAAATGACAGCAGTTTACTTTCAATGGGGACAATTTGCCTATGTCCTAAGGATTCCCAGCAAGACTCAGAAATCCTAGTCTATCAAGTGGTCAAATTTTGGAGGAGAAAAGCATTTGTATACCCATGTTTAAAATAATTTCCTGCGTGTGTTCAGAAATTATCATTGGTGTAGGGAAATCAAAGCCATTTATAATAGTTCCAGAGATTCTCTGGTCTCTTTTTACACTGCTGTTTATTCCATGTGAGTTTGGCTGGTGACATAGATTTGGGACTAGCCTTGGTCTACATTAAGAAATTAAAATTTTCTACATACTAAGCTTTTCCCTTTCCTCAAATCAACTGACCATGGAAAAGCACCCATTTTCTACACAGAAACTATTTCACTTAAAGTATTACACAGTTGCAGAAACCTAAAATTATACCTTTTATAACGTCCTTTTTATTAAATAATAAAGAAGTTACAAAAAGGGAATATTCACTCTGAAAATGTATATCCATACTTACCCCCAGTTTCACTGTAGCAAAGGAGCTATAAGCAATCAATTTTGTTTTATGCTTCTGATAAAAATGGACTTCCAAAATCAAAACATGCAAATATGTATGCAAGACTAACTATGACAAGGTATCAGTAGTCAATAATATTGTACATAGAAGAAAAAAATCATGACTCTTGCTTCCAGTGTTGTTCTTATCTAACGGGAAAGTGTAAAATAAACTTATGCAAAGATTTTTTTTTTTTTAAGACCATGATAACACAGTTGGAGTCGTGGAGCTTGGAGAACAGAAACATCTCACTCTGTGATGTTCTGTGAATGCTATCTATAGAAAAAAGGAATCTGAGCTTGAGATTTTAAGAATGAGTAGGATTTTTGGATACTACTCTGTTGTAGTCCTGAATTGAAGGCTGCCTCTTAGAAATTAGTTTCTACAAAGGATTCCTAGAATTTCAGTCTGGTGTCCTATATTGTAGGCCACTTTGGCTCTGATAGATATTCTTTTTTCTATGGTGTGCCCTTAATATGCATGTTTTCTGAATGCTTGGTTCTCACCATTTTTTTCATATTTCATTTGCAGGCTTTCTCTGAATGAGCTGGGGGTGTTTTTGTCCTATTCCTGGAAGCCACTGCCCTTGGGAATTTTCATTTATACTCAGAACCCAAATGTATGGGTCTAATTGGCTATTGGATCTATCATCTGCTTATTTCAGACACCTCAAATTCAACACTTGTAAAGAAACAAAAACCTTAAACATATTTATAGAAGTAAAATATGTCTTTTTTCCTTATTTTATCTTTGGCATTATTATTGCCCACTTTCTTTTTCTTGTAAGAAAATGGAGATCTGCTCTGTCTTCATCATCCTGCCTCCATTCTCCCTATTACTAAATTTTATGATTAAATACCCTTTATATTTCTAAATGCATGCGATCATCTTCNCATCGTCTTCATTCCCACACCTACAGACATATCTTAGGACCTTAGCATTTCCACCAATATTGTTGCAGTTCATTGTTTTTGTCTCTTTTGTTGGAGTCTCTTTTCCAGCCCAACATCTAACTTCCATCAGTGCTTTTGCTGATGGGGTGTTTCTAATGGAGAGGTTTGTTTATACTGTCCTCCTCCTGTGTAAAATTCTTCAATCACTCCATGGGCTTTTCATGATTCATTTTGCACTGCCCATAGTTCACCCCATAATTTTTACATTATGGTATCACTGTAGTTCCTTTATAACCTCTATCTGCACTATTGCACTATCTGTGCCCTTCCGTGTGGTTTTTAACCTCTGCTTTATATATATTCCAAAGACCCCTGGCTTTTGAAAAATTGTTATTCTGTATTTTTCAGATTAAGCTTGCATCCCCCAGAGTTCTTCTCAGCCTTTTTGGTTAGTCTTCAGTTTCTAATTGAATCTTAGATATGATGGGATTATATAATTTATCTGTTTATGTGTCTTTCACTACCGTCCTAGGGCACTGAGAAGATTCCCTTTTCCATGCCAAACATGTAGCAAATGTGGCTAACATAATCTAAGTATTATCTATTTATCTAATTTTGGAAAGTAGATTAATACATTATTGAATTTATACTGATGATACAGCAAGTGATCATAATAAATAGTATATGGATTATAGGACCATACAGATAAATGTTACAGGTAAAAGAGAAACTTGGATTGGGGCTGAGATAAACCCTAAATAATAGAGAAGCTGAATCAATTGCTGAAGGTGTTCTGAAGATGCTTCAGACATTATGTGAAGTTACCAGGAATAATAAGATAAAATCATTTTCTGGAAGTCACACCTACTAGTTTAGTGGTGGCTAGAATGGGGAAAGCGGTCTAATATGGGAAGCCACAGAAGTGCCTAGATGAGAGTTTGCTCCTCCTATCCACATTTAGCATGACCATTTTTCAGCCAGATGTTGAATAGTACAGCGAGACTGATCATGGCAAGCTATGATCACATAGCCACAGAAATAGATGAAATTGAGGAAAGTGCTCTTGGAACTATACTGGGAAAACTAATGGTATGTATGTTGTTGCTGGTTGTGGGGCCAGACCGAGGAAGCAATGTTTAAATAGAACAGGTTTTTTAAATTGGGCTAAAAAATGTTGAAGATTACATCAAGTTAGATCTCTCTCTCTCTTTCTCACACATCACATGCATGCATGCACATGCACATGTCCCCTTTCTGTATGTTTCAATTAGAAAGATTTTATTAGGCAGTGGATGTTAGAAAAAAAAAATAGGTACATTCCCTCACCCATACGCTTTCTGTCAAGTTGGAAGAAATGGTTGATAATACATTAGCAACATTTGTATAGTTTTGATTCCAAATGATGACTAAAGATCAAAAAATATACCATATTAGGAGAAATAATAAAAGATGTCTAATTAATGAAAATGAAAGCATTCTCTCTAAGAAAGGAACATTCCTGCTAAAATCTAAGGATAAATTTCCAGATGAAAGAGCATGTTTGGGCAGATTCCTGGCATGAGATGTGGCTAGAAGTGTAGGTAGAGGTCACTTACCCATGGCCTGAGATACTAAGCCATGCCACAGCTATACAACTTTTCCCTCGCAAGCTTTTTTTCCTCCAAACTTCAAATTAATAAAGGTTATCTTCCAAATTCTTTTAGAAATTCTTTGACTAAATATCCTACACAAAAGTTAAGTGTACAAACGACTGGGACTTCTGGCCAACATAGTAGTAGATGGAGAAAAGGTCCAGGGATAACAGAGGAAAGTAAATAAGTANGAAATTCTTTGACTAAATATCCTACACAAAAGTTAAGTGTACAAACCACTGGGACTTCTGGCCAACATAGTAGTAGATGGAGAAAAGGTCCAGGGATAACAGAGGAAAGTAAATAAGTATGAACTATTGTCCCATAACGGATGAGGCCACTGTAGCCCACAAAATCTGTAGGGAGAAGTGGGAAGGGTATCTTGTGTCTCATAGTCTTCTTAAGCCTTATCCCCTAATCAGATACTTAGAGATATGCATATGTAAATACCCTCACATGTTTATAATCTTCATTTCTTTAAAATGAATTTATTGGAGCTGTAGTTCTCTCTTGAAGCCTAAGCATGAAACCTAAAGATTGCCCTTCAACCATTTTTTTCTAAGTCTAGGACAGCTCCTCTTCAATTGGGATAGTGTCTAGGCATTGCCCACATTTGCAAAACATTAAAATTCAAAAACTCTTTCAGGATATCTAGTCTAATTCTCTTTGCAGAAGATGCAAACCTCAAGTAACCATATCTCCAAGAGTGCTGGAAATAATCAGGTAAAGCCAGAGAGATTCCGCATTTCTATAGTGAATAAAATTTTCTGGGAGTATAAAAAATAAAAATATAATGAAAAGTCAAGATACACTATGATAAAAACACTAAAGTCCTACAAGTTGTTTTTTACCATACATTGTAGAATAAAATCGTGTTTTCTGTTGGGCCAAATTGAAGACTTTCCTTAAGTTTGGAGAATTTTTCAGATTTGATTTTATATACCTTGATTGAGCTCCTAATTCATAACCATCTTTTCTTCTAATCACATATAAATTTTATTTTTTCTTCTTTCTCAATTACCAGGCCCTTGATTAATAGCTGGATTTATTATGTAGCTGGAATTTACCTAGTGCATTAAATAGGATGATAATTGGACCACTAATTAAGAGAAAGTTTGTTAATAAATAATGAAATTTTTACTGCTAATTGCCAGAAACATGACCATCAAAAATTGCTCATGCCTCTTTGTTGACGAATTTCTCTGCATGCAATTATAACTATTTACAGTCAAATGCTGAACATCTCAAACTAATAGTGTTGTTTATTAAAGAAAGTCATTTAATGAGTAGATGTTAACTGTGTCTCTGACACAAAAGACTTCATAAGAAAGAATTATTCTTGTGTTCTTAACCACTGAAGTAACTTTCATCCAAGTAATTAACACGACCCTATCCAAATTAAGTTGGCTACTTGAATTTTTATTTTGCTAAGTAAAATTTGTACATGACTTAATATGTAAAACTTCAAACATGTATTGTCTTATAACTAAATTTAGTATGGTTCTGTTTCTCTCATTTATCATGGTATGTTCAATAAAGTGGCTTTTGAATGGATATGCAAAAGCATTTTAAATATGGCATACCAAATCAGAAGTAGTCATTATTTATAGCACTATGGAAATGAATATTATAATTCTAAAAGTTTTGTATTTGTTTTAAAGTGTCGTAGAACTATGGGACGCCTGGGTGGCTCAGTCGGTTAAGCATCAGACTATAGCTCAGGTTCTGCTCTCAGGGTCCTGGGATGGGCTGTGTCAGACTCCAAGCTCAGTGCAGAGTCTGGTTGTCCCTCCCCCTCTGCCCCTCACCCCCAGCCCCCGCTCATGCATGCTCTTTCTCTCATGTGAATAAATACAATCTTAAAAATATGTAGAAGTACAAACACACATATACATAAATATGGTTTCCTTAAGTAAGCTGCAACGTGGTATCCTTAAGATAAACATCATGTTACAGTAAAAGTGTGTAAGCCCAGCCTCGATGTATGTGCTCTTGATTACGTTTAAGTGTTCACCCCATATGGATACCTATTTTTAGAAGTTATTGTAATAAGGTTTAAAGGTATTAGTGAAATATAATAAACTATATGATATGAGTTAAATACTATTTTCCCTCTAAATATAACTAATATTTTTGGGTACATAGCAAGACATTGGAGTCCTAATACTTCTCACCAAGGGATTCTTTCATTCAGCAATTCAAAAGCCAAAATATTCTCCCAAGTCCCATATTTGAATTTTTATTTATTATGCTACTTCTGTTACGGCTGACNTATGAGTTAAATACTATTTTCCCTCTAAATATAACTAATATTTTTGGGTACATAGCAAAACATTGGAGTCCTAATACTTCTCACCAAGGGGTTGTTTCATTCAGCAATTCAAAAGCCAAAATATTCTCCCAAGTCCCATATTTGAATTTTTATTTATTATGCTACTTCTGTTACAGCTGACTCTTGCCCCATATTCCTTGTCCATCTGAGTTGGAAGGGTCATTTTCTTAACTAGATTTTATAATAATTAGAGAAACTCTTATGATTTCTTAAAGTTCAGGCTTTACATATAAGATTATTTGTATATCAAAATCTATAGCTGCATTTTTTTCTGGTGTCAGGCTCTGATTCTAGGAAGTTCACCTCTCTTCAACAAAGTTCTTTCAGTGTCTGCTACATGAAGGCTTGATTCCATTGTCTTCTTTGGGGTGATATCTGTGCTGTGGTGTTAATGGAAATATTTTCATCAAAAAACAGCTGTAAGATTCGATATGTAGACTATAGAATAGATTTCTCAACATGCAAAAAGGACTTCTGTTTTTATACTATTCAATATTCTTGAAGGTTTCAGCTTGAGATTTTTCTGCTTATGATTGTAGGTAGAGATGAACTGAAAAATAGAGCATCTACATCTTTACTAAGTTAAACTAGACTTTTCAGAGCACTAGCTGATATTCTGCTATGTTTTCCCCTCCCAATTCCAGTTAAACATATTGAGTGGGAGTTTTAGTTCTCTTTTGCCTTCTCCCCAACAGAATTAATTGTCCCTATAAATATAACTCAGTTGACTGTTCTCTAAGATTTAAGACCACAACATTCCAGAGCTTTGAACTTCTAGGAGAGTTAATGACATCTTCTGTAGAAGATATAAGCATTAAAATATCGCTTTCTATACCTAGACTATAATAGAATAGAAATAATCATGACTTCTAGACTATTCTAGAAGATGCCAAGTTGATTTTCTTGACTACTTATTAACACTTCTTGCATCAGACTTTCCATGTGACAAGACACTGCTTCTATCAGAGCTTCAACCTACTGAAAAGTATTCTGATCCCATTAAGCATCATCACCATTGGTATATAGAAGTCCTCAGCTCATTAGTCAAGGCACTTCCGGCTGCGCAATCTTAGTGAACATTATGTAACATGATTTTACAGAATCTGCATAGGAGCATGTTGTGTCCAATGGTATAAACCAAGTACTACCTGATGTAACATCAAAAAAGAGTTTAATAAGATAGAGTCAAGATTTCTAGGGAGGAAATAATTAAAACATGAATAGACTGGCATAGTAAGAGAAGGCAGGAGAAAGAGATTGACTAAAAAGTTAGGACAAAGTTCAGGGACTGAAGTTCAAAATGACAATGATTTGATGTTTCCAAGGCAGAGAGATGCCTAGAGATAAAAGATTTTGTAGTCAGAGGGGACCATTCATAAGCTAATGTTTTTCAGCATGTCAATTCCTAATAGTGACTAGATACATGCTATAAATCTGTGAGTGGCCAAATGGAAATAGATAAAGCTATTCCATTTAAATTGTCAAGTAACTATGAGGTGAGGATGTTGTAATGATCCTCAGAGAAAATATAGATGCTAATAAGAGAACTGTGGTTCAAATTTAATGTGCTAAATGTGAATAATGACAATGAAACTAAGTGCTAAGTTGATAGAAGGAAAGAAGCAGAAGAGAAATGAGAGCTCCATGAAATCTAATTTTGACTGCTCATGTGAATGCCCAGTTTTGTTGATCTGAGGTCACATCTCAAACATCACTCCAGCTGTACATAATCAAATATGAAAAGTTTAGTACTCATGTACCTTAATTGTCTCTCCTTTTGCAAAAAGCAAATTACAACTGCTTTTAATCTCTCCACATGTATTCTTTTTGGAAGAAATGCTGTAGTTGTGGCCATTCTCTGGCAAATTACTGATATAGATTAATCTTTATCTCATCTAAAAAAGTGACCAAAGTGACTATATTCCCTGAAATTCAGGAGATAACAAAGTGTGTGTATTTATATACACACACACACTATGTGTGTGTGTATATACACACACACACACACACACACACACACATAAGGTATATATATACACACACACATATAAGGTAAGGTAGGCAGTGTTAGACTATGATAAAGTATGTGTATTTATATATGTGTGTGTATATATATGTATATATACATGCACATATATAAGGTATATATATATATATACATACACACATATATAAGGTAAGGGAGGCAGTGTTAGACTATGATGCTGATCCATACCTGTGAAAGAAGACAGAGAAGGAAGAAGGAATGGTAGGCAGAGCCTCAGAATGCAGGCATCTCAAAGGAAGTCCTGGCCAGACTGATGAGAAGCCACTGCTCAAGGATCATTGCTGGAGGAAGTCCGTGTTGAGTGGGATTGCCCTGAGTTTATAACTACTGTGTTTAGTCATTGCCTGGGATCCGCCTGCTGGATCCTGCAGGTGAGACAACTGGAGACTGTGACACAGTTGTGGTTTTTTTGCTTTTGTTTGTTTGTTTTGTTTTAAAGATTTTATTTATTTACGAGACAGAGAGTACAAAGGGAGAGTGAGGGAGAGAAGCAGACTCCCTGCTGAGTAGGGACCCCCCCCCCGCAATGTGGGGCTTTAACCCAGGACCCAGAGATCATGATCTGAGCCACCCAGGCACCCCATAGTCGTACTTCTCACAGCAAGTTCCATCCTGAATGGACTGATCTAAGTGAGGCCCTACACTGGGTTCTACAATAAATATATTACAGGTTTTCCCCATATTTTGATAACTGTATTTAAATAGATTTTTTCCTTTATAGTTCCTGTGTATTGCTCTCTTGTACATTTGAAAGAATTATTCTGAGATTTCCATAGGCTTTTCCTGACAACTGACAAAGGGTCAGTTGGGGGGAAAAAAGTTAAGAACCCTTGATCTAAGAAAGACATAAATGGGTAGAATATCAAGCTAAATTTCATACTGTGATAGCAATTTTCCCTAAATATTTACTTATATATCAATCTGCTAAATAACTCGTTAGGCTGAATTGAATAATCTGCCTGAATTGTTTGGCTTGAAGAACTTCCATGGAATTCTCAGTTATTTCTGCTTGTGTGATCTAGATGTCTTGTAAGAATACTTCCTGTGAGGGGTGCCTGGGTGGCTCAATTGTTAAGCGTCTGCCTTTGGCTTAGGGCATGATCCCGGCGTTCTGGGATTGAGCCCCACGCCAGGCTCCTACGTTGGGAGCCTGCTTCTTCCTCTCCCACTCCGCCTGCTTGTGTTCCCTCTCTCGCTGGCTATCTCTCTCTCTGTCAAATAAATAAATAAAATCTTTAAAAAAATATATTGAAGAATATCATATTAAAAAAAAAAGAATACTTCCTGTGAGATTTCAGGAAAATCTGTATTAGGCTCCAGAGAAAATTTTAAATATGGGCATTTAAAAAAAACAAAATCTTTCTTGCCACTCTTTGCACTTAGCAGAGAGAAAGAATGCTAAAGGAAAAAAAATCTATATGTTTCAAAACCTTAGGACAAAAAAATTCTTTTTGAATTTAACTAATCAGTTCATTGAGGAAATTATATATATAAATTTCTTTGCCTGTTTTCTGAAGTCTCAACTTAGCATTTAACTCAATGCATTCTTCACTGAAGAGAGTAAGATTTTAGACTCTTAACAGAGGAAAACTAGAAAATCTCAAACTGAGACAACAAATTTACTTTCTGAGGCTAGCAGAAAATAAAAATCTTGCTGGAGTCAGCCAAGGTCTTTTCTTATCTAAAGTCTTTACCCTTTTTCTGCTGTATTTGTCCATTTCAATCCCAATATTTTTGTTTATATTGCAAATAATTCCCCAGCACCAGAGAATGATGCTTATTTGGAAAGTCCCATCTCTGTTCCTTATCTCTGTAAATTGTCTATTAGCATAGATTATGACATATATAATAAGTCACTTTGTATAAATCCATTTTTCAAATTCTTCCTGTGATGGTTAGTTTTATCTGTCAACTTGTCTGGGCTACAGGGTACCCAGATATTTGGTTACACGTTATTTGAGTGTGTCTGTGAGGATGTTTCTGGATGAGATTAACATCTAAATTGGTAGACTGAATAAAGCAGATTGCCTCCCCAATGTGGATGGGCCTCATCCAATCTGTTAAAGACCCAAATGGAGCAAAATGTGGAGGAAGGCAGAATTTGCTTTTTCTTACTCTCTCTTTTTTTTTTTTCTTATGATTTTATTTATTTATTTATTTGACAGAGAGAGAACACGCATTATTGGGGGAGGTGGCAGGCAGAGGGAGAAGTAGGCTCCCCTGATCAGGGAGCCCGATGTGGGTCTAGACCCCAGGACCCCAAGGATCATGACTTGAGCCGAAGGCAGATGCTTAACTGACTGAGCCAGACAGTCATCCCATCTTACTCACTTCAAGCTAGGACATTAGTCTTCCACCTTTGGACTCCAGTTAGAACTTAGGCCATCGGTTTCCCTGCTTCTCACATTTTCACATGTACACTAGAACTATACCATTGCCTCTTCTAGATCTTCTGCTTGCTGACAGCAGACCTTGGGACTTCTCTACTTCCAGAATCATGTGAGCCAATTTCTATAATAAATCTCTCCCTCTCTCATATTCATATGGTTGTAGGTGAATATTTATACTCTATTTTTCTGTCTATTGACAGAAACTGTCTATTTGGAGAAAGAGATCCTATTGATTTTGCTAGTCTAGAGACCTCTAATACACTTTCTGTCAGTGAGTTACACTATTGTGTAAAGTTTTCCTTTTGGACTTAGTAAACAGTTCATTAGATGATAGATTTGATAAAAAGCTAGGAAGGCATAATGGTATCAAAAATGAGGGGAAAAAGTCAGATTTCCCATCAACTATAATTCACACTCTTTGGCCCGAGGAGTTAAAAGGACTTAAAAGAACTCAAACCTTGATCTTTGTTTAAAACAGATCACTGTTTCCTGATTTACTGACCCAATTTTCCATAGATTCCAGCAACATCTATTTTGTCACTGTGAAAGAAAAAGGGCTCCAGTGCTGAGAAGTTTTGTGCTAAGGAAGTGATGAATGGAATACTCAAAGGCTAGCCCTGTCACCAGCAAAACAGATTTCTGTACAAACTGTGATATTTGGGATTTGGGTTTTCTTAGGGGGAAATTTGTTGGTGAGTAGAAATTCTCATTTTCAACATCTATTTCTCAGCTGGGTTTTCAGGGAGAATGTACAAAATCCTTTCATGGAAGTTGAGGAGTAATTTGACATACTATGAAGTTAAAAACTGAACTAAAAAAACCACAAAGATGAAAACATAAACTGAAAATTTGGGTTATGGGAGTATCTTTGGTGTTCTTCTTTTCTTAGGATATTTAAAGACATATAGGAAGGAAGGCTATTAAATAAGACTGTGCAAATGGTGCTTGGGAATGCCAGGCAATGATATTCATTAGAATAAATACCTAGACCCTTGACTTTAAATCGCATAGGTCTGGAGGGCAGCGTGCTGTTGGTCTACATCATAACCTTGAAATGGTTGATGATAATCTGTTTCAGTTTGGAAGTGTCTCAGTGTAAGCTTTTCTGAGGACATCTCTGGGGAAGAAGAATATTGCATAGTGGTATAATTCTTTCATTATCTACTTATTCATTTATTAATTTATTCATTACTGATTTAGTCTCTGGAGATATGGAGAACAAAGTATCTTGACATTGTAAAACTTACATAATTCAGAGACAGACTAAAAGTTATTAGTCCTACAAAGAAACGAAATAGATTATAGATAAGTGCTATGAAGAAAATGCATGTGTAATGAAATAATAAGTTAGGTTGAAGATTTCTAGTTTGTGTGGTCAAGGTTAGTTTAAAAGGTACAATTTTNTATGGAGAACAAAGTATCTTGACATTGTAAAACTTACATAATTCAGACACAGACTAAAAGTTATTAGTCCTACAAAGAAACAAAATAGAGTATAGATAAGTGCTATGAAGAAAATGCATGGGTAATGAAATAATAAGTTAGGTTGAAGATTTCTAGTTTGTGTGGTCAAGGTTAGTTTAAAAGGTACAATTTTAATAGAAATGTGAAGGATAAAAAGTGGCCAACCATTTTTTAAAAATGGAGCAAATTATTTTAGGTAAATAGCATGGGTTATCATCAAGAAGGGGCAGAGTCTTGGCCTGTTTTGAGAAACAGAAAAGAGGGCTGTATTGCTAGAGTACACTGGGAAAGGGGAAGAATAGTTAAGTGAAAATGTTGGAGAGATTTGCAGACATCAGAACACTCAGCATTATGCAAGACTAAATATTTTGGATTTTTCCCTAAAAACAATTGACAGAATCAAGGAAATTAGGATCCATTATGATAGTTAACACTGATGAGTTCAATATACATTTATTGAATAAATAAATTTGTTTATGAATAAATGAATTGACATAATAATAGTGGATTGAAATAGAACATTGAGCTTCCCCAGAAACAATGTCCTAGCTATATGGTGATCATATTATTTGGTCAATATGCCCCAAACATTTTCTATATATCCTACATTGAGAATTCCACATTAACTTTAAAATACACAGGGAAAGAAGAAAAATAGTAAGCTGGCCAGGAAGTACTTCCAGTAAATTTTATTATTCTGCTGCATTGCTATCAAAAGCAATTTCAAATGAACAAGTAAGAACAGCTTTTAACTTTTGAAGCAATAAGAGGAATAGCCTCCATGTTTGTGCCCAACCTGATGTCCATTTTCATCTCCTATCATAATCTGGTAGTGTCTAGATAGATACAAGAAAGACATGTGTATATAGAGATCCCAAGAATAAGTTGGAAGAAACACAAGAAAATCAGTAGAATTTTGGGAAAAAAAGCAGAATCAAGATGTGAGCTGAGGGGATGCCTGGGTCGCTCAGTCAGTTAAGCATCTGCTGTCAGCTCAGGTCAGGATCCCAGGTCTTGGGATCAAGTTCCACATTAGGCTCCTTGCTCAGCAGGGAGCCTACTTCTCCCTCTGGTTGCTTCTCCCACTCCTTGTGCTTTCTCTCGCTATCTCTGACAAATAAATAAATAAAATCTTTAAAAAAATCTCGCTATCTCTGACAAATTAATAAATAAAATCTTAAAATAAAAGCTAAGAAGAATAGAATTATCTTGACAGAAGCTCAGAGTTTTATTCATTCTCCCTATAAGAACTAATCATTTAAATCAGAATTTCACTCCTTATATCTTAACATTAACTGTATACCAAAATGAGTATTTTTCCTAATACCATAATGTGAATTTTCTAGTCTAAACCGTTTATTCTTATAAATTTTACAAATTATAGATTCCAAACCATTCATTTTCTCATTGTTTTACCTGTCCATTAAACAAATATTTGTAGAGTGCTAATATATGCCAGATAGTGTTAGGACATCTGGTAAACTAGTGGGCGGCTGTAGATGCTTCCTCTGCCATTAACGGACTTTTTAATCTAAGAGCTTATGCATTATAAGGCGCAATTTCAATATAATGTGATTAATACTATGATGCAATGGATATGGAATTACGCCTTCATAGGGAAGTGTTTTATTCCAAATGTGTACAATCAGATTTTCTTTTTAGTAGAATTGAAATCTAAGCTAAATCCTAAAAGTTGAGTAGGATTAACTAACTGAAGATAAAGGGGAAATATTGACATAAATAACTTGCAGAAAACTGTTCTATAAACAAGTAACTTCAGAAATCTGGGAAACCAGTGTCTCATAAGAATGGATAATTGTGTCTGGATGAAAAATTGTACATAGTATGTGGTATGTAATGGTGGTAGAGTGAGTTATGTGAGCAGAGGTACAGGATAATACAAGAGAAAAAAAGCTTGGATAATAGGAAGAGTCTTGATTTCCCAGGGCATGTAAGCTTTATTAACATAGTTGTCCTTTGCCCAAGTGCTTTGTAAAGCCACAGAAAAGTTTTAATCAGAAGTATCACATAATCAAATATAATTTTAAAAAGATTATTCTCACTTCAATGTGGGGAATTTATTGAAAAATGATAAAATGAGCACAAAGAGTATAGATGTTTGGATTCGACAATTTTTTTTTTTTTTTTTACTCTTCCAGTTGAAAGTATCCTATCAACAGAGGACACATTTGAATAAATCCTGCAGCACCCTGTAAAAATATTTCTTGAACAAAGTATATTTCTGGTAAAGCTCCTTTTTATGTATATGCAATACAAAAAGTTCATTTTATATTACTAAATTCTATTCAAGGATGGATAATACAAATACTTAAATAAAATGAAGGGCAATTTGAACATTCAGAAAGCACCTTTTCCTGCTGAATTTGAAGTTTACCATATGTAATTGTTGTACGCAGATATTCTGTTTCCAAAATGGAGGTTTCTTTTGAATTCTTTTCAACAAGTGAAACTATTCTCCTATACTATTCAGAAAGGAATTCACATTATAACAGCATTTACCAAGAAGCAGCAGAAAAATTCAAAATAATACGTAGGGGGGAAAAAAGAGAAGAAAATAGCATACACTATAATCACTGTAAGGAGCCAAGAAATGACTAAATGCATATTTGTAATGATGTGTGCAAATGAAGAAGAAGTTTTATAAAGAAAGCTCAAGACCTCAAAATTGTATAAAATGGAAAGGATTATTCTCTTGTTTTGTTACCCAAATAGCAGGCTCTAGGATGCTTCTCTATTTATGCACATATGAGATGGACTAAAAAGAACCAATGACTTTCCATCATGACATTACCTTTATCTGGTTCCTATATCTACTATTAAAAAAAAAAAACTCATCACACAATGCTCCTTCTTAGGAACTCATGTAATTTTGGTTTCAAAGTACCATTACATAAATAGCAATAACATTTAGAAAGCAACTTTTCATTATATGTGATGGTTCTTTATACTAGTTGTATGTCTGACCCAGTATTTCTGTTTCTAGGAATTTTTCCTAAAAGCAAGAAACAGAATGTTTTATGTGCAGTGATGCCTGTTACACAATTATAACTAAAAGATAAAGGGAAGTTAAATCAGTATTCCAAAGTAAGGAGTCATTTAATGTAGTACTATGCATCTATATGATGGACAATAAGGTAATTTTGAAAGGTAAATATTTAAAATAATTTTAATGAAATCAAATAAAGTGTTAAGTGAAAAAACAATATAAAAGTTGTGTTTGATGATCTTACTTTATAAATGTATATGCTATTTGAAAAATACAATACATATCTAAACATACGCTTTTGTATATAATGGTATCACAAACACACAGTAAATTTGGATCCTAATCTAAACATTGTAATGTGCTTTGAGTTCTACAGATAAAGCCAAAGCTGTTCTCAGCCTGCTTTGCTACTGTTTCCATACTGTATTTTAGGACATAATACATAGAAAGTTATTGTAGGCTGTTCATGCTTTACTCTTGTATTGGTATTATTGTGGAATAGTATAGACATCCTCACCCTACTTTCCATGCCTACATAGGTCAAATTAAAACTTTATATCACTCTACTCTATATTCTTTCATTTCTTTTCCATGCATGCCTCTCTTCTTCATTATGAATATTTTCTTCAGTTGTTTCAAACAAGTTCTCTTTTCTATATCACTATTACACTCTCCCAGTAAAATGTTTTTATTGAGGTATATCATATTAGTTTTCAGTATACAACCTAATGATTCAGTATTTGCATACAGTGCAAAACAGTCACTACAATAAGTCCCATTAAGATCCATTACCATACATAGTTAGGTTTCTTTTCTTGTGATAAGAACTTTCAAGATCTACTCTCTTAGCAACTTTCAAATATATGCACTACAGTATTAACTATAGTCACCCTGCTATACGTTTTATTCTTAAAGTAAACTGTGTTATGGCTTAGAATTGTAGAGACAGATCCAGAAGTTCCATCTATCAAAAGAATATAAAACAAAACTATAAGAAAGAAGAATCATTATATTATCATTAGTGATTTGTATATGGATAACATTTGGACCTGAACTATTCTGTTAGGATAAAAAGGTTATCTAATGCCATGTTTATGTTGCCCTTCTTGACCTCTGAGTTGCATTGAACTAATATACATGGAAACATTGAGAAGAGAAACTAATATACATGGAAACATTGAGAAGAGAAGGAAATTTTTGTTTGAAACAGAATACCAACATCTAATCAAATTTTTGCTGGTCATCAAATTCTCATATGAAACAATTCAGGCAAAATATGTCAGGATACTTACACCTAAAATTTACCTGCACACTTATGGATAAGACAAGTGTTTTGAAAATTAGATGAACTGGAAACATGCTCCTGACACCTATTTCCTCTGAAGACTTTTTCTTTTTTTTTCTTTTTTTTTTTTAAAGATTTTATTTATTTATTCGACAGAGATAGAGACAGCCAATGAGAGAGGGAACACAAGCAGGGGGAGTGGGAGAGGAAGAAGCAGGCTTATAGCGGAAGAACCTGATGTGGGGCTCGATCCCACAACGCCGGGATCACGCCCTGAGCCGAAGGCAGACGCTTAACACTGTGCCACCCAGGCGCCCCTCTGAAGACTTTTTCTTAAGACGAACTTTCACTATCTTTCTTAATAAATTTGGAGTTCTCAATCACCCTGTGAACTCTGCACTAAGCACTTGAAATATAAAAGTATATAAGATCAAGAAACAGTGTCCGGTTGGAAAAACTTAATCTGTTTTGTTTTGTATTACCAGGATAGTCTATGTCATAATTATAATATGAGTTAAATTTGTTAAGTTTTCAAATTATAGGATAATTAGCACTGAGGTATGTTTGAGGACACATGTGAGAAAGCCTATATGCATTGAAGAAATATATTGTGCATGTTGAAGTGAATTCCATATATGCAAACACATATCTAAAGTAGCCACACCCAATTATCTGTATGTCCTTCCCATGTCTCTTACTGCCTTTGTTTTTTTTTTACATTATTTCTAAAATATAAGAAAGTTGGAGGCATTTTATGTCTGTTCCATCTTTGACAACTCAATTGTACCCTGTTCATTTATTTCTTCAAATATTTCCCTCTTCTCCTGATATTCTGATTATGCAAATCTTACTTTTTATATTGTCCCAGATTTCTTGGCCAATTGTTCTATATTTAAATTACTTTTTTTCTCTGTTTCAATTTAGAACGTTGCTATTGACCTATCATGAGATTCTTTAACATTTTCCCTCGTTTGTCAGGTCTACTGATGAGCCTGTCAAATATGCTCCTTTCTCTTACTTGGTTTTTTACTTCTAGCCATTCTTCTTTTTGATTCTTGTAGTTTTCTTCTCTATGCTGACATTATACCCATCTGATTTTGCATGTTTCCTACTTATTTCCATTAGAGTCTCTGTTGAGATCCCTCAGACTACCTCACACTTGTTGATTCACTAGAAGGACTTAGAGGACCCAGAAAAACTTACATATGCGTGACTGGTTACATTCAAAGAATGCAGATGAAAATTAAAGGGAAAGGACCATAGAAAGAAGTCCAGGAGACACAAGGCACGTGCTTTCAGGTGTCCTCTCCCGATGGAGTGGCACAAACATGCTTAATGCTTTCGCAGTGTTGTATGACAACACACAAAGCACAACAGACCTTGTTGTATCACACTTCACTTTATCATGCCTGCAGATACTCCATTGTTTTTACAAATTGAAGGTCTGTGGCAATTCTGTATGGAGTGAATTTATTGGCACCATTTTCCCAACAGCATTTGATCATTTTTGTGTCTCTGTCTCACATTTTGGTGATTCTCACAATGTTTCAAACTTCATTATTGTATTTGCCATGGTGATCTATGATTAGTAAGCTTTAATGTTACTATTGTAATTGGTTTGAGGTACCGTGAACTGGGCCCATATAAGGTGGCAAACTAAAATTCAGACTGCACCAACCTGCCATTCCTACACCACTCTCCCTCTCCTTGGACCTCACTATACCCTGAAATACAGCAATATTAACACAAATTAATAACTCTGAATGGCCTTTAAGTACATAAGGAAAAGTTGCACATTTCTTACTTTAAATTTTGCAGAGGCAGGTGTTTGAGGTTTTACTACAGAAAGTCTACGTTTTGTACACAACAGTGTTCTAGGAGGTGGTGTGCCAAAGATGTCACTGAACCCTGCACAGCACAGTGTGGCCATGTGGGGAATTCCCAGACCATGCAGCACGTTTTGTAGGGTGGAGGCCAACAGGACTGAGGGCATGGCAGCCAGAGCTGCATGAGTGGGGAAGGATTCCAGGAGGCAGATGGGCACATGTGTAGAGCTCAGAAAAGTCCCTGCATGCCAGCTGGGCCCCTGGAGTGCACAGGGGCATATCCCAGCACAAGGCCCTCCCTCCTCTAAGAGATGGGATGTAGGGGCACCTGGGTGGCTCAGTCCTTAAGCGTCTGCCTTAAGCTCAGGGCGTGATCCTAGGGTCCTGGGATCGAGCCCCGCATTGGGCTCCCTGCTCTGCTGGGACCTGCTTCTTCCTCTCCCACTCCCCCTGCTTGTGTTCCCTCTCTCGCTGGCTGTCTCTCTCGCTGTCAAATAAATAAATAAAATATTTTAAAAAAAAGATGGGATGTTAAGTTTTTATATATCTATTTCATATTTGATCCATTAGGCAGATTTCTCTTTCATTTAGTAAAACTTTTTTGTAAAAAAAATAACAAAAGGCAGAAATGATTAAGCTTAGTGAAAAAGGCATGTCAAAGCTGAGATAGATTGAAAACTAGGCCTCCTGTGCCAAACAATTAGCCAAGTTGTGAATGCAAAGGAAAAGTTCTTAAACTAAAAGTGCTAATCCAGTTTACACAGGAATGCTAAGATGCTAAGGGAGAAAGTGTGAGTGATCTGGATAGAAGATCAAATCAGCCATGCAAGACCCTAAGTCTCCTCAATTCTGTGCAGGTGAGGAAGCTATATAAGAAAAGTTTGAAGAATGAAGGCGGGGGGTAAACAGAAGGGGGAATGACCCATGAGAGACTATGGACTCTGGGAAACAAACTGAGGGCTTCAGAGGGGAGGGGGCTGGGGGATTGGGATAGGCTGGTGATGGGTATTAAGGAGGGCAGTGATGGCATGGTGCACTGGGTGTTATACGCAAATAATGAATCATGGAACACTGCATCAAAAACTAGGGATGTACTGTATGGTGACTAATATAACAATAAAAATTATTTAAAAAAAAGGAAAAAGTTTGAAGCTAGCAGAGACTGGTCACTGCAGTTTAAGGAAATAAGCCATCTTCCTAACATTAAAGTGCTAGGTGAAGTAGCAAGTTATCCAGAAGATCTAGCTAAGATAATTACTGAAAATGGTTACACTGCCCACATATTTTCAGTGTAGATGAAATAGCCTTCTATTGGAAGAAGATGCCATTAGGATTTTCATAGCTCCAGAGGAAAAGTCAATGTTTGGCTTCAAAAGGCAGGCTGACTCTCTTATTAAGGGCTAATGCATTGGTGACTTTCAGTTGAAGCCAATGTTCATTTGCTATTCCAAAAACCCTAGGACCCTTAAGAATTATTCTAAATCTACTTTGTGCCCTGTAATGGAACAACAGAGCCTGGATGATAGCACATCTGTTTACAACATGGTTTACTGAATATTTTAAGCCCAATGTTGAATCTAGTGCTCAGAAAAAAAGGATTCGTATTGACAATGTACCAGTTCACCCAAGGGCTCTGCTGGGAATTTACATTGAGATTAATGTTGTTTTCAACATTGTCTGCTATGACAACATTCATTTTACAGCCCTGGATCAGGAGTAATTTTGACTTTTAAATCTTATTTAAGAAATACAGATTGCGAGGCTATAGTTGCCATGATAGTCATTCTTCTAATGTATCTGGGTAAAGTAAATTGAAAACCTCCAGAAAGGATTCACCATTCTAGATGCCATTAGGAACATTTGTGAATCATGGGAAAATGTCAAAATATCAATATGAACAAGAATTTGGAAGAAGACAATTTCAATTCTTATGGATGATTTTGAGGATTTCAAGACTTTAGTTCAAGAATCACTGCAGGTATGATGGAAACAGCATGAGAATTAGTAGTGGAGCCTGAAGATATCACTGAATTGCTACAAGCTCATGATAAGACTTGAAAGGATAAGCAAATGGATGAGCAAAGAAAGTGGTTTCTTGAGATGAAATCTTCTGACATTGTGAAAATGGTTGAAATGACAGGAAAGGATTTAAAATATTATATAAACTTAGTTGATAAACAGTGGCAGGATTTGACAAGATTGTCTGATTTTGAAAGAAGTTCTACTTTGGGTAAAATACAATCAAACAGCATCACATGCTACAGAGAAAATTTTCATGAAATAAAGTCAATGCAACAAACTTAACTGTTGATTCATTTTAAGAAATTGCTACAGGCAACTCAACCTTCAGCAACCACCAACCTGATTGGTCAGCAGCCTAACATCAAGGCAAGACTCTTGACCAGCAAAAAGATTACAACTAAGCTGAAAGCTCAGATGAAGGTTAGCTTTTTTTCTTAATAAAGCATTTTTTTTAGTCATCACATCAAATTTATTTATTAAGTAATTTTCATATTAAAAAATCTACATTTTTTTTTTTTGGTAAAGACCAAAGTATTATTTAGGTGTTACTTTAAATAATTTGGGAAAGTAGATTTCTGGATGTACTCACTTCTTAAAAATAAGATAATTGACATACAATACTAATTTCAGTTGTACAACATAGTGATTTGACAATTATGTACATTACAAAATGTTCACCAGGATAAGTGTAGCTACCACTGGTCACCAAAGTTATTACAATATTATTGACTATATTCCACATGCTGTAGCTCTCATCTTCATGACTTATTTTATAACTGGAAGTATGTAGGTCATAATCCCCACCTGTTTTGCCTATTTCTTTACCTCCTTCTCCTCTGACAATTACCAGTTTATTCTCTGTATTTATGAGTCAACTTCTGTTTTTGTTTGTTGATTTGTTTTTACAAAATTCCACTTATAAGTAAGATCATATGGTATTTATATTTGTCTGACTTATTTCACTTAGCAAAATATCTTCTCAGTCCATCTATCTAGTACCCAATGGCAGATTTAATTCTTTTTATGGCTGAACAACATTCCATTGTGTATAGGTACCACATCTTTTTTTATTTTATTTTATTTTAATTCCAGTACTAGTTAACGTACAGTGTTATATTAGTTTCAGAGGTACAATATTGTAATTCAGCAGTTCCATAAATCACCCAGTGTTCATCATGACAAGGATATTCCTGAAACCCCATTACCTATTTTACCCATTCCCTCCACTCACCTGTTCTCTGGTAACCATCAGTTTGTTCTCAATAGTTAAGAGACTATTTCTTGGCTTCTCTCTCTCTCGCACGCATGCGCGCACGCCCTTTTCCTTTGCTCATTTGTTTTGTTTCTTAAATTCCACACATTAGGGAAATCATATGGTATTTGTCTTTCTCTGACTTCACTTAGCATTATATTCTCTAGATCCATCCATGTCATTGAAAATGGCAAGATTTCATTCTTTTTTTAAGACTGAATATTCTATCATCTATCAATCTATCATCTATCTATCATCTATCTATCTATCATCTATCATCTATCTATATCTATCTATCATCTATCTATCTATCTATCATCTATCTATCATCTATCTATCTATATTTCACCTCTTCTTTATCCATTCATCTATTGATGGACACACAGGCTGATTCCATAATTTGGCTATTGTATTAAATACTGCTGTAAGTATTGAGGTGCATACACCTCATCTGCTTTAGTGTAGCACAACTGCTGGATCATAAGGTAGTTCTATTTTTAACTTTTTGAAGAATCTTCATACTCTTTTCCACAGTGGCTACACCAGTTTACATTCCCACCAACAATGCAAGAGAGTACCTTTTTCTCCACATCCTCACCAACACCTGTTTTTTCTTATGTTTTTGGTTTAGCCATTCTGACAGGTATGAGGTGGTATCTTATTGTAGTTTTGATTTGCATTTCCCTGATAAGTAATGTTGAGCATCGTTTCTGTTGCCCATCTGGATGTCTTCCTTGGAGAAATGTCATTCATTTCTTCTGTCCATTTTTAATTGGATTATTTGTTTTTTGAGTGTTGATTTTTATAAGTTCTTTATATACTTTGGATACTAACCCTTTATCAGATATGTCATTTGCAAGTATCTTCTCCCATTCTGTAGATTGATTGCCTTATAGTTTTGTTGACTGTTTCCTTTAATGTGAAGAAACTTTTTATTTTGGTGTAGTCCAAATAGTTTATTTTTGTTTTTATTTCCCTTGTCTCAGGAAATGTATCCAGAAAAAATGTTGCTATGGCTGATGTCAAGACAATGCTGCTTGTGTTCTCTTCTAGGATTTTTATGGTTTCAGGTCTCACATTTAGATCTGTAATATATTTTGAGTTTATTTTTGTGTATGGTGTAAGAAAGTGGTCCAGTTTCATTCTTCTACATGTAGCTGACCGGTCTTCCCAACACCATTCATTGAAGGAATGTTTTTTCCCCATTGGATATTCTTTCATGCTTTGTTGAAGTTTAATTGAACATATAATCAAGGGTCTATTTCTGGGTTTTCTGTTCTGTTCTATTGATCTCTTTATCTATTTTTGTGCCAGTACCATACTGTTTTCATTACTACAGCTTTGCAATATAACTTGAAGTCTGGAATTGTGATACCTCCAGCTTTGCTTTTCTTTTTCAAAATTAGTTGGCTATCCAGGGTCTTTTGTGGTTCCATATAAATTTTAGGATTGTTTCTTCTAGTTCTGTGAAAAGTGCTGTTGATATTTTGATAGGGATTGCATTAAATGTGTAGATTGCTTTGGGCAATATAGACATTTTAAGAACATTTGTTTTTCTAATCCATGAGCATATAATGTCTTTCTGTTTGTGTCTTCTTCAGTTTCTTTCATCAATGTTTTATAGTTTTCAGAATACAGGTCTTAAACCTCTTTCATTAGGTTTATTCTTAGGTATCCTATTTTTGGTTCAGTTGTAAATAGGATTGTTTTCTTAATTTCTCTATCTGCTGCTACATTATTAATGTATTGAAATGCAATGGATTTTTGCAGATTGATTTATCCTGCGACTTTACTGAATTCACTGATCAGTTCTAGTAGTTTCTTGGTGGCGTCTTTAAGGTTTTCTACATAAACTATCATGTCATCTGCAAATAGTGAGTTTTACTTCTTCCTTACCAATTTGGAGACTGTTTATTGTTGTCTAACTGCTGTGGCTAGGACCTCCAATACTATGTTTAATAAAAGTGGTAAGAGGGGCACCTGGGTGGCTCAGTCGGTTAAGCATCTGACTCTTGCTTTCAGGTCAGATCATGATCTCAGGGTCATGAGATTGAGAGCCCCACTTCAGAGTCTGAACACTGGTCATGGTGCCTGCTTAAGATTCTCTCTCCTTCTCCCTCTGCCCCTGCTCATGCTCACTCTTCTCTCTAAAATGAAACAAAGCAAAACTGGTGAGAGTGGACATCCTTCTCTTATTCCTGACCTTAGGGGAAAGCTCTTAGTTTTGCCCTATTGAGTATGATGTTAGCTGTGGGCTTTTCAAAAAAGCCTTTATTACATTGAGGTATGTTCCCTCTAAACTTACTTTGTTGAGGGCTTTTATCGTGAATGGATGTTGTATTTGGTCAAATGCTTTTTCTGCATCTACTGAAATGATCATATGGTTTTTACACTTATTGATGTGATATATCACATTGATTGACCTGTAAATATTGAACTACTCTTGCATCCTGGGAATAAATTCCATTTGATCGTGATGAGAATTATTATTTTTAAAGATTTTATTTATTTATTTGACAGAGATAGAGACAGCCAGCAAGAGAGGGAACACAAGCATGATGAGAATTATTATTTTTAAAGATTTTATTTATTTATTTGACAGAGATAGAGACAGCCAGCGAGAGAGGGAACACAAGCAGGGGGAGTGGGAGAGGAAGAAGCAGGGCTCATAGCGCAGGAGCCTGATGTGGGGCTTGATCCCGTAATGCCGGGATCACGCCCTGAGCTGAAGGCAGACGCTTAACCGCTGTGCCACCCAGGCGCCCCGAGAATTATTTTTTTTAATGTCTTCTTGGATTCAGCTTGTTAGCATTTTATTGCAGATTTTTGCATTCTCTATTTTAGTGGTGTCTTTATCTGGTTTTGGTAGCAGGGTAATGCTGGCTTCATAGAATGAATTTGGAAGTTTTCCTTCTTCTTCTATTTTTTGGAATAGCTTGAGAATAGGTATTAACTCTTCTTTAAGTGTTTGGTAGAATTTGCCCATAAAGCTCTCTGGTACTGGATGTTTTTTGGGAGTTTTTTTCATTACTAGTTCACTCTCCTTGCTGTTAGTCTGTTCAAATTTTCTACTTCTACCTGCTTCAGTTTTGGTAGGTTGTATGTTTCAAGGAATTTATACATTTCTCACAGATTGTCCAACTTTTTGGCATTTAGCTTTTCATAATATTCTCTTAATATTGTATGTATTTCTTTGGTATTGGTTGCTATTTCTCCACTTTCATCTATAATTTTATTTGACTCCTTTCTGTTTGTTTTTTGATGAGTCTGGCTAGAGGTTTATGAATTTATCTTTTGAAAGAACCAGCTCCTGGTTTCATTTATCTGTTCTACTGTGTGTGGTTTTTTTGTTTGTTTGTTTTAGTTTCTATATCATTTATTTCTGCTCTAATCTTTATTATATCTTTTCTTCTGTTGGCTTTGGGTTTTTTTTTTTTCCCCACTCCTTTAGGTGTAAGCATGTTTGAGATTTTTCTTGCTTCTTGAGGTAGGCCTGTACTGCTATAAACTTCCCTCTTAGAACCACTTTTGCTGCATCTGAAAGGTTTTGGACCATTGTTTTCATTTTCATTTGTTTTCATGTAACTTTTGATTTCTTCTTTGATTCCTTGTTAAACCCATTCATTGTTTAGTAGCATGCCATTTAACTTATGTGTATTTGTGATTTTTTTCCAGATTTTTTTCTTGTGGTTGATTTCTAGTTTCATAGCACTGTGTTCAGAAAAGATGCATAGTATGACTTTAATCTTTTTGAATTTTATGAGACTTGGTTTGTGGCTTAATATGTGATCTATTCTAGAGAATGTTTCATGTGAACCTGAAAAGAATGTGTATTTGGCTGTTTTAGGAATATATCTGCTCTAAATATATATGTTAAATACAACTGGTCCAATGTGTCATTCAAGGCCATTGTTTCCTTTTTGATTTTCTGATTGGCTGACTTGCCCATTGATGTAAGTGGGGAGTTAAAGTACCCTATTATTATTGTATTACTATTGATTAGTTCCTTTATGTTTGTTATTAACTGTTCTATGTATTTGGGTTATCTCATGTTGGGTGCATAACTGTTTACAATTGTTATATCTTCTTGGATTGTCCCCTTTATTATTATTATTATATAGTGTCCTTCTTTGTCTCTTGTTAGTCTTTCTTTAAAATCAGTTTTGTCCAATATAAGTATTGCTACTCTTTCTTTTGACACCCATTTACATGATAAATGTGTCTCCATCCCCACACTTTCAATCTGCCTGTGTCTTTAGGTCTAAAATGAATCTCTTTTACGCAGCATATAGATGGGTCTTTTTTTTTTTTTTTAAATCCATTCTGTCACCCTATGTCTGGATTGGAGTGTTCAGTCCATTTGCATTCAAAGTAACTCTTGATAGATATATATTTATTGCTATTTTATTGCTTGTGGTTGTTTTTGAACTTTTTCTCTGATCCTTTCTTCTCTTTCTTTCATGGTTTACTCGTTTTCTTTAGTGGTATATTTGGACTTCTTTCTCTTTATTCTTTGCATATCTATTAGTAGTTTTTGATTTGTGGTTACCATTAGGTTTGTATATAACATTTTCTACATATAGCAGTCTATATTAAATTGATGGTTAAGTCTGAACCCATTCTTTACTCCTCTCTCCCCAGTGTTTTAGGCATATAGTGTCCTATTTCAAATTCTTTTATTTTATGAGTTCCTTGACTGTTTCTTTATAGAAATATTCATCTTTACTCTTTCTGTGTTTCCTACTTCCAAACTGTCACTTTTAGTCTTTTCTTTCCACTCAAAGAGTCCCTTTTAATACTTTTTTAAAAAAGATTTATTTTGAAAGAGAGAGAGAAAGAGAGAGAGATACTCTCAAACAGACTCTGCACTGAACACAGAGCCTGACATGGGGCTTGATCTCATGACCCTAAGATCATGACATGAGTTGAAACCAAGTGTCGCACTTAACTGAGACACCCAGGTGGCTCCTTTAATATTTCTTACAAAGCTGGTTTAGTGGTCACAAACTCCTTTCATTTTTGTTTGTCTGGGGACTATTTATTTCTCCTTTTATTCTGAATGAAAGCCTTTCTGGGTAGAGTATTCTTGGCTGCAGGTTTTTCCCAATCATTACTCTAAATATATCAAGCCACTCTCTTCTGTTTGCAAATTTTCTGCTAAAAACTCCATTGATAGCCTTGTGGAGATTCTCTTGTATGTAAATGTCTTCTTTTGTTTTTCTGCTTTTACACTTTTTTTTATCACTACATTCTGCCATTTTAATTACAATATCTTGGTGTGGATCTGCTTTTATTAATTTTGTCAGGGGTTCTCTATGCCTCCTGGATCTGGATATCTGCCTAGACTAGGGACATTTTCAGCTATGATTTCTTCAGATAAATTTTCTGCCCCCTTCTGTCTCTCTTTTCTTACTAGATCTCATAAGATGAATGTTATTATGTTTGATGGAATCACTGAGTTCCCTAAGTCTATTCTCATTTTGCATAGTTCTTTTTTCTTTCTCTTGTTCATCTTGACTACTTTACATTATTTCTGTCTTCTAGGTCATTAACTTATTCTTTTGTTTCTTCCATCCTGCTATTCATTCCATGGAGTATATTTCTTTTTTTTTTTTTTAAAGATTTATTTATTTGACAGAGACAGAGACAGCCAGAGAGAGAGGGAACACAAGCAGGGGGAGTGGGAGAGGAAGAAGCAGGCTCCTGGTGGAGGAGCCTGATGTGGGGCTCGATCCCATAACTCCGGGATCACGCCCTGAGCCAAAGGCAGACGCTTAACCGCTGTGCCACCCAGGTGCCCCCATGGAGTATATTTCTTATTTCATTTATTAAGCTCTTTATCTCTGATGTTATTACTTATCTCTGTGTTAAGCATCTCACTGATACCTTCCACTCTTTTCTCAAGCCCAGTGAGTATCTTTATGATTATTACTTTAAATTCTCTATCAGACATGTTATTTGTATCTCTTTCGCTTAGATCTCTGGCCATGGCCTTGTTCTGTTATTTTATTTGGGACACATACTTTGTGTTCTCATTTTGTCTAAGTTTCTGTGCTTGTTTCTGTGTATTAGGAAAGTCAGCTTGTCTCCTGTTCTTGAGGGTATCAGCCTTATGAAGAAGAGGTCCTGTAGTACCCTGCAGTGTAGTGTGCCCTGTTCTCCAGGACCTGACTGGAACTGTGGACTTGCAAAACTCCCAGGTCAAGAGATAGTGCTGGTAGGGGTTTGGGCTGGTCTTCTGGGGCAGGGGGCCCACCACTGGGACTGAGGCAAGCTTGATTGGGAGGGGCAATTCCTAGAACCCAGGGTGAGGGTTGGCATAACCAAGTTAGGTAATGTGTCAGAACTGTGCTGGTTCCTACAGGTGTCCCTATGCTTATGCTGAGGGGCTGCAGAGGGAAATGTCATATGACAGTTCTTTGTTCCTGGAGGGGACTGTGAATGCTGCCTCTCTGGGACAAGCTCTGAGATGAGCAATTAACCTCCCCACTGTGAACTCCAGATGATCTTCAGATAGCCATTTCCACACTATGTCTGTGTGTTGTTTGCCTCTCTTCTCTCCAAGAGGAGCACAATGCCCTGCAGGCCCTATTTTAGCTAAGCCTGCTAACCTTTAAAACCTTTAAAACTCCTGCTGATTGCAAGAGCTCATGAGATTCAGCCCCTATTTGCTTTCCAAGCCAATTGTTATGGGAATTTGTTTTCCATGTGTGCTCCCCAGCCTGTTAGTCTTTCACCCTTCTCTATGACCATGGCTCCCTCCCCACCTCAGCAACCATGACCCACTTCTCTCCCAAACTGCATCTCTGTACTTCCTACGTTCTTTGATGTAGCTCCTTCTCTACCTTTACCTGTGGAATTTGTTCTGCCAGTCTTCTGATCAATTTCTGGGGGTATTTAGGATGACTTGATAGTTATCTAGTTGTAAGATGAGGTGAGCCTAGGGTACTCCTACTCTGCTGCCATCTTCTCTGTCCTGTACCACCCCTTTTTTTTTTTTAAAGATTTTATTTATTTATTCGACAGAGAGATAGAGACAGCCAGCGAGAGAGAGAACNGGTACTCCTACTCTGCTGCCATCTTCTCTGTCCTGTACCACCCCCCTTTTTTTTTTTAAAGATTTTATTTATTTATTCGACAGAGAGATAGAGACAGCCAGCGAGAGAGAGAACACAAGCAGGGGGAGTGGGAGAGGAAGAAGCAGGCTCATAGCAGAAGAGCCTGATGTGGGGCTCGATCCCATAACGCTGGGATCACGCCCTGAACTGAAGGCAGACGCTTAACCGCTGTGCCACCCAGGCGCCCCAGTACCACCCCTTCTTTATCCAGTCATCTGTGAATGGACACTTAGGTTGCTTCCATATCTTGGCTATTGTAAATAGTGCTGCAGTAATCATAAAATGAGTCAATAAATCTCTTTTAGGTATAAACCAGGTACTTTCCAAACTGCTTTTGTGCCGGGTCTTGGGCTGAGTGATATAGTGCACTGACCCTTTAAGAGCATAATTTCAGTTTCCTATAGGCCTCCAGCTTTCCTAGAGTGAAGCCCCACTGACTTTCTTCCCAGTACAGGTTCCCAGGGTCAGAGGTGTCCAATATGAGGCTTAAAACCTTCCTCAAGGCAGATTTCTGTGCCTCTTACATCCCTTCCACTTGTGGGTTGCCACACCAGGAGTCTGAAGTCTGCCTATATTGTTCACCAGGGAGCTTATCCAAACCTTGGTGTTCAGGGCTGTTTACTGGGGATCAGTCATATCAGCATATAGCACCTATATAACTGACCTCAGCTATTCAGATTTTAGTCTTCCCGAGCAAAAATTGGCATTTATCATATTAACTACCTGATCAAACTAGTACCACGTGGCCCAAGGCCTCAGACCTATAAAAACATTCTTATCAGGCAGAATATTCCAAGGGCACAGGACTCATCTCCCAGGAGATAGTCAAGGCCTAGTTCTAAAGCAGACCTTGGGAATGTGCAGAGTTTCAGTAACTCAGACCTGATGATTATTTTTTTCCTACACAGTCTTTAACATATTATCTACAGTTATTTTAAATTACTTGGCTAATGATTTCAAACACTTGGGTCATATGTAAGTCTGGTTTTACTGACTGCTTTGCTTTTTTGTTTTGTTTTGTTTTTGTTTTTGGTCTGTGTTGTGTGTGTGTGTTTCATTTGTCGTTTGTTTTTGATATGCCTCGTAATTTTTGTATTTCTTTTGAATATATGCCTAACTCTAGATCTTGGGGGTATCAGTTGCCAAAAAATTTCTCTTTTCTGATGGGTTCAAAAATCTCATTGATAGCAGTTATGATATATTTTTCTTGTTTTAAAGACAAGACTAACAAATTAAAAGATCTTTGTGTGTCATAAATAAAACCAGAAATCTGTTCAATTATTTCCTATAGAATAAGTTATAAGTGTCAATCCATAAAACATAGAAGGTAGCTTACTTAGGACTAGAAAACAGTGGTGAAAGAAGAATTATAATTGCTGATGAACTGGAAGAGAAATAGATTTGCAACATTGAAAATGGAATCATTCTTATTATAATGTAATTTTTAAGACCTAGTTGATTTAGTTGAAAGAAAGCCTAATCAGCAAATTAAAATAAAAACAAAGTAGCAACCCACACAGTTTCCATGTTTAGAGTAGATTAAGGATTGTTGCTATTTAGCTATTAAGTCCTTCAGGAACCAACTGACTCCAATAATATTTGTGTAAAGTATAAATGCATGCAAATGTATTTTTAAAAGTTAAATTTTGACCCATTATTTTTTCATTTCTACACACCTTAAATTTTAACATACTTACGTTAATTCTATTTAAAATGACAATGTAAGGAAGAAGGAAAAATTCGTTTTTACATTTGTACTCACCAGTGTTGAGTAGTAAAGGTGACAGTATTATGGTAGAGACTGGAATAAAAGCTGTGGCTTTTTTTTTTTTTTTATTTCATTGGATTAGATAGTTATTTTTTTCAATTTTCTCTTTATTTTTGGTGCCAGAAGCATCCATGTTTGTATTGGGAAGTACATTTAGTTTTCTTTGCACATATAGCTTCCTAGGCAAGATTTAAGAATCACTACAAAGCTCTCTCCATAGGAACTCATTGTCTTGAACATTCCTGAGAAGTTAAAGACTGGATCCTGCATGAAATAACAATTACCTATTCATATGAAATAAAATGTTAGAATTGAGACTAACTGAAGGATCAGAAGTGTATTTTTAAAATTTATCCAGATGGTTTGTCATTGATTGAATTGCTTATCATATAGACTGGTGATAGTTGATAACAAGTGTAATCGTGGATATAGTATCTCCTAAATATTTTAAAATGTGTGATCATTTATTGTATTACTAATAATTTAATCTATATAGAAAAGTATAATCTGTATAATTAGGAACTTCAGTGAAGCTAATAAGCATCTAATATACACAGATAAGCAAGAAAGAAAAACAGGGTAATATTTTTATTACATTGCTGATAGCTTGATGAAGGACTGGTAAAGGCTGTTATTATATATTTGGTCTTTCCTTACAGTAGAGTAAGCATATTCCAGAAATTGTAGAGCTTACTGTTTTAGCAATACAGTTAAAGAGAATCAGGGCAACTTGTTGGTGCGTGAATGTGTGTGTGAGTGTATCTGTGCATGCACATGCACACACCCAAAATGTCCTATGGAAAATTACATTATTAACACATAAGATTTAAAATAAAATTTAATGTCTGCATTTTAAAGAATGTTGACAGTGTGGATCCCCTATTTATTGGTGTGCTAGAACTGGCTTTAACTGGTTTGCAATATCTGATTGTTAAATGTTCAAGAATTTGTAAGCACTAAACTGTTGGTAGCTTGAAATTAGCCATCGTAGGGAGGATTTATACTACAGAAATCAGCAAACACTATAAATTGGGACTCTTTTCCCCCCAAGAACGCTGGATTATGTCCACTACCGATTCTTTTCCTTTGCATCTTAGGTTAAACAACCAAGTGGCTACTAGCCTGAAAAGGCCTTTCTCTGCCATTTACTAAAGTTATAGTCAAGAGGAATTGTTCAATTGGCTATAATGCAACTGACATAAGTTAATATTTACTTCTTGCCTTGTCCTTCTATGTAGAACAAAAGTACCCTGCAAATCTCTGAGCAGTACTGGGATAAAACTTGAGCAGGTGAATTATGCATAGGATCCAGACTTTCAGACTCTCTTTTCCTTAAAGCATAATTTGTATTCTCCTACCAATGTACAGAATTGGCATTGTAAAACTGTCAAATAACTGGGAGCTTTTATATCCATAAGCCACAACAGTCACTATTACAATGTAGGACAGGTAATATGAAGGGAATTAGTTTAAAAATAATACATAGGAGTGTAATTAAGCAGATAAAGAACTAATCTGTAAAATATTATTAGAAATCAGACATGAGTAACATAAGCCAATCAATAGCATACCCTTCTTATGTGTATGAAATGCATTAGAAATAAGTTGTCATTTTTCTACATACGAATTTCAAGTCAGAAAAAAAGGTAAAGCTTAGGCTACTAGACAATAGCTAGCATTTTAAAATTCTGACATTCTCATGTTAGACTCTATAAGCTTCAGCTTATAAAAGTATTCTCTAGAACTATAATTTTGAGCATGTTTGGTGTCCATATACATTTTTATCATGTTCTATGTTGTTTGTTGAACAAGGAAATTATTTAAATTTCTCCTGAGTGCTCATGTTCAGGAATTGCCAAAATGTTTCATCCATGAAACCAAATATTATAAACTCTATTAATTATTCCTATTTGGAAACTGTGGTGACTAAGTCTTTTTTCTTCTTTTTTTTTTTTTTTTTTGGTTTNTTTTTGGTTTCTTTGTTCATTAACTTGGACTACAGAATATTCCGTTTTACATAATCAGAAATGAGTTTTATGTCTCAAAACTTGATTGGGTCCTGAAGCTGAGGAAAAGGAAAAAATCAGTGATAAGCTTCTGAAATTATTGCTTAAAAAATCAATGATCTACTGTGAGGTAACAACAGTGACCAGCTTTCTGGAAAGATGAGAGAGAAAAGCAGTGAGAGAGGATTAATGGAGCAGTTAGCGCAGTATTGATTAGGCCTCAAACTAGCAAATTTAAGTCTGGATCTTGCTAAAAAGGAGCAAAAGTCAATTTTCCTGAATAATAGTTTAATAACTATTTGATGAGAAAAACTTTGAGACATTGCATCATATTATGTGGTAGAGAACTGCATAAGATGGGTAAATCAGATACACAAGGACACACACATATACACAGACAAAAAATATAAATGAGAAACATTCCAATGGCATCATTTAATTTTATTTTTCAGATTTTTATCTTCTCTTGATAATATACTAACTATCAGGTGAAATATGAACAAGTTATAATATTAGCTTTTAGGAGCTTAAACAGTGCAACAGGGACAAATAGATTCTTCTACAGAATTTAAGGTAGTAGGATTTCAAGACCTACGCTAGGCAGTTTATTTCTAGGGGAATAAAGGATAAATGTAATGATTAACTTTAAAAAACACAGAAAATTCAAATGAGCTGAACATTTTATTCTACTTTAAAAAATTTCCAACAGTCGTAGTCTTATATTTGAGAGAGTTATATATGCTTGGGATTTTTTCATTTAAAAATAAGGATGAAATGTGAATTACCATGTTAGTGCGTTTTGGATTCCATATGTATACATATAATGGTTTTCAAAGTTGAAAAAACTTTCATTTCAAGAATATTTCAATGTATACCTCCCTTTTCAACTTTGTTTTTCTCAAGTTTCACTATCAAAATCATACTCCCATGACTTGAAGGTAGAAACAAACAACAAAAATAATTGTCAAGTTTGAAGGCAAAGAGTTGCATTTCACATTACACTAATGTAGTGGCTGGATAGATATGGTATTTATTTTAAAATAATATACTACTGATAGTTATGTATCAGCTTGACAAATGAGTTCTATAGGACATCTCATGCCTTCCAGCATACTACTTTGACTTGTTTTTATTTGGGATTTCTTTGCCAATCAATAATTTTCACTGTAGCATTGTAGTTTAAATATTATCAAATAAAAACTAAAAACTTCTGGATATAATGCAAGGAGATACTATTATGGTCACATTTATGTCTATAGATCTAGAGGCAAATTTCTATTTAATATCTGAACTATGACCTCTTCATTAATAAAGTGGTAAAGCTTTACATAAGCTATGACTATGATCAATAGTTACAACAAAGCATTAGCTGTTTAGATGTTGTCTTTAAAATAAGCCATCCGGCTACATGCTCTACAAATATCCTAAGAGCAGGAAATATAGTTATATAACAACAAATTAAGTTATAAAAATGTTTCATGTGTTCATAAGTACATATGTGTATAACTTACTGAATTTTAGCTAGACATTTTTCATTTTGTCTCAGCATTAAATTGATATGATCAAAGACATGCCATTTAAAAATTCTTAAATAATTATTGAGTAGGATAACAATCATAGAAAGTTCATTGGCAGTATTTATATTAAGCAAGTATGGTGTTCAAATGAATACATGAATCAGTTTGTCCTTTATTTAATTTAGTTGCTTGCTAAAATCTGATTTGTATTATTCCTTGGTCATGCTTGATCACTAATAATTTCCTGTGCTTGATGTATTTGATTTATGTCTACATAGCATCAAGATGGATTGAATAGATAAGTGAAATACATAATTTAAGAAAAAATATAAAATAATTTTGAATTAAATTGAAAAGTGGCAGCTCTTAGTTATCCAAAAGGAATAAAAACAAGAAAAATAGGGTCAATGTCTAATTAAATTGGAGAGTAACCCAAACTTGTATCATACTATCAGAATAACATAATTCAGAATATTTTTAAATGTCCTTTAACCCAGGGTGCCTGGGTTGTACAGCTGGTTAAGCGTCTGACTCTTGGTTTCTACTCAGGTCATGAGATGGAGCCCCGCATCAGGCTCTGCCCTCGGCAGAGTGTCTCCTGAGTTTCTTTCTCCCTTTCCCTTTGCCCCTCCCCCCTGCAATCTCTCCCTCTAAAGTAAATAAATCTTTAATAAATAAATAAGTAAACAAATGTCCCTAATCCAGGACCATTACACCTTTTGAATGTGATTTCTAAGAAGTCTCAAGATTTATTTCCAGTGATGCTCAGGTCTCAATAACAAGCTGAATTATGTTTTTTGTCTTGTTTTCCTATTTAAATATTTGTTCATTTAACAACTATGTAGTGAGCTGACCCTGCATTGAAATAGTACCTAAGATTTTATTATATAATATTTGAGAAGAAAAAAATGCCATCTGATTACCGAAATTTATAATCTTAATATGAATTTTAGGTTCCAGAAATGAAACGGCATTCCTTAGTAGTGTGAGATGACAAAAAATGAATACAAATAATGATTTTGAATCATGTCTCCCAGTCTTAAAATGTATCAATGTATTAAACAGAAGAATAAAAATGAAAATAGTGGGTTTGGATGAAGGAGGGGGTGTGATAATAGAATTTAAACATAATGAGTTCAAGGTGATGATAAATTCATCAATAGAAGTAGCATGAAATAGCTGAAATAAAACTTTTTTTTAAATGGCATATTATCTGTTATGGGTTTTTCCTTTATGAAAATTGAGTGCTATATGTTATATAAGGAAGTACTCATTATGTTAGTATTTGGGGTTGACTGGAAATTTGCTAGTTTAGAACTGGAAAGATACTTTTCAATTGAATATATCTGTGTAATTATGTCTCTATCAAACAGATAAAAAGCAAAACTGTTCTTGTTAAGGAAGGTTTGCGCCTGGATTCCCATGTACTTGGTTTCATCATTCAGTCATGCAGTTCCATTTGTGCACCTGTAAAAGAGGGCAAAATGTAGCCTATTAAGACAGATGGCTGGCCAAAATAATCTAATGAGTTTCCCATATTTGCAGCTATTTCTCTATGTTAGTGACAAGATGAATGCATAAAAAAGATTTCTTTCCTATTAGGTCTTTGCTAGTTTTTGCTAAATGTAATGTTTAAGGAAAAAAATTCAAATTTGATTTATTTAAATGGAAAATTGTACCCTTGATTAAAACAATCTAGAATAACAATAGAATTTGACAAATATTCACATATTAAATTATAATTGAACCCTCACAGACTGTCTACCAGTGCAATAACTAGCACCAGTCCTTTTGCATTTTGAGAGCATGAAAAAAAATACATGCATCATACACAATGCAGTGTTCATAAAGTGCTGAAATAAAGTTTCATATTTATATATCATTTGGGATTACCTTGAACTGCTCTCAGGGTATCTTTTGTTATTTTATAGCAATCACTAGTATCTTTAGTATTGGGAAAGATCCCAAAGAGGTTATAAATTAAATTGAGAGACAAATGTATATTTACAAAAATAAGAATGGATACCTAATAATGCATTTTTATAGCACGTTTACAAATCAAACCCCATCATAAAAATAGTCCCAAGAACAATAATCCCATAAATTAAAAGAACAATTTTAGCAGCTAAATACTTATTAGTGCTTTTTAAAATATTGAGGAATTTTGATAAATATTAGAAAAATAAAACTGAATTATTACATATGTGACATCTTTTTCTGAAATGTTAATACTTTGGATTCAAAAGCATGTTAGTAAATACTTTCAATTTTAAAATTATTTTTCATTAAGTGTCTTTGATTTGATTTACTCAGCCAAAACAAAGGGGTTAATAAATGTTCATATTATCAACTTTTAAATACTAATTTTCATGATTCACTTCCTTACGGAAGTTCAACATGCCCTCCCTAGGATATTTCAGAAACTATCAAACTAATTCCAACTTGTATTACTGAGTCTAGACATTGCATCAGCAATTGCTTAATCACAATGTGCATGTGATTTTAGGGTTACTCTGCTGTACTGAAAAGGTAAATGTATGTTCTTAAATATTTAACAGCTAAGAATGAAGCAGGCTTTCTCTGATAATTTTGAAATTTGCAAGAATAAAAATCTGGCATTGTTGCTACTGAAAGCATCTGCCAGTAGGACTTTGACTCAAATTAATCGACACTTGGAATATTTAAGTATTTAGGACAAAAAGGATAAAAGCCATGTGATAATATTTTGCCAAGCAAAGAGTTGAAAGAAGCCAGCTTATATTCATATGAAGGGAGATGCCAAGAAGGGCAAACAGAAACATAGTCATGGAGAACTGGAATTGCAAAGAGTGGGGGAAAAAAAAAAACAAAAACAAAACCGTAAACCAAGAGAAAAAGCAAGCTGTAACCAGCAATGAGGTGAAGCTTGCATCAAGAAGAAGGATAAAGCCAATTATTTCAGGAGATAATAGAGCAAAAGCTACCTTTCAAGGAAAGTGAATCAGTTCTGTGAACCACATCTCTCCTTATTTTGTATGTATGTACATATGTATGTATGTATATATGTATGTATGTATATCTCCTGGTTTTGCCAGAGCAGACATTTGGCACAGTCTCCTTTCATTGTTTAGCTGCAAGATTTAATGGAAAGGTCTCATCCTCATGCTTGTTATGTATCTATTAATCAAATGTCACACAGGTTATCGTTTTATGTTAGAATTGTGGCTGTCAAAGTCTAGGAGATCTTCAAACAGATCTGTAATTTGACCAGAGAGAATCAATGTTAGGAAGTAGAAACATATTACTTGGTAATAGATTTTTTAAGTCCCAAACATTCAAGTATGAATAGTTTCAGTTTCCTGGTGTAAGGAATCAGTGGTTTATTTAACAGTGACCATGTACAATGTTGGAGTCATTTGAAATTGCTAGGTAAGGGGACTAGATCCATTTTATGGTAGGGTAATAGTTGGGTTTTGTTTAGTTTTATTGTTTATGTCTTTCAGAGGGGAAGATTTGATGAATTGGGGAACTTAGGCTTCTAAGAGAACTTCACGCTGAGTGTTTTGAAGTCCAGGACACATCAATAAAAATAGAAAAAAAGAGCCCATTGTCTACGTTTCCTAAATGTGTATGCTATTAAAAATACTCCAGATAGACAAGTCTCTAAGGGAGTGGAGTTTGGTACCTCAAATATATTTTGTTCCTGGTGATAAAGCTGAAATCACCTGTGATCAATATCTGTAAGAAGAATTTTTTTTTTAAAGTAGATGAATAGATTTAAGCCAAGTGGGAACAAGACTCCAATGCTATAATTTAGTGTATTGGTTTTATATGCCAGATGTTGGAGTAGACTAATGATGGAGACAAAGCCAAGCAATGCTTGTGTTTGTGAAATATTTTCCCCGCCAAAAGTAGAGTGTGAGGAATAGTTTTTATTAGATAATGTAAGGAATAGAAACAAGAAGTATCAGAAATATAAACACCCACTGAAATAAATTTCTGGAAACTATTACATTTAGTAAGTACATTTGTCTTTAAATTTGTGATAATTCGACATATCACAACAGATATAAATAAGAGAAAGCATTTCTGCCCATATCTGCATTTTTGGGGATTTAAACATAAAATTTCAAAGAGATGGTAATAAGTGGATTAGATTTTGTACACTGACCCCCGTTCTTGTGGTAGAGGAAGTTATCTACATTATCCTAGGGTATTTTTAATCCTAAATTTTATAATTTATAATAAAAGACCAGATCCCTACACCTTTGGAACATGGGCTACTGCAACTCTAAAGGAATATGCAAACATACATTTAGTTGTCATAGACTCCTAAAATATGCAACTTTCCACTTATTACAGCTCAAAAATCAACTTTGTGTCCATTAATCTCATAATTGTAAATTCTGATTTACTAAAGTGAATTCCCTGGAAGAGGAAGTATAGATATAAATTATTAGAGTTAAGGGGCAATTAAACCTGATAGTGATAAAACTGAGGGTCTTTTGGTCATCAAAAACCTGGCATATGCCTTTCTATATTCATTCATTTTATATGAATCTGAATATAAGTTTATTTATTGTATATACCTATTCATTTAAAACTATTTTTTCCAGGTTTTCAAGGGCCTCTTTTCACTTTATTCTTTTTTAAAAAGGTACAATACATACATTACATTAGTTTCAGGTATACAACATAAAAATGTGATATTTGTATATATTGTTAAATTATCACACTAAGTCTAGTTAACATCTGTCACCATAGTTACAGAATTTTATTTTCTTGTAATGAGACATTTTCAGATCTATTCTCTTAGTAACTTTTAAATATGCAACAAAGTATTATTAACTAGTCACTGTGCTATAAATTATATCCCCATAATTTATTTTGTAACAGGAAGTTTGCATCTTTTGACTTCATTCGCCCATTTTGCACAACCCCACTCCCACCTCCTGCATCTGGTAACCACTAATCTGTTCTCTATGGCTATGAGCCCTTTTTTTTCCCTCCTCTTATTTAGTATATTGCCCTCAAGGTTCATCTGTGGTGTTGCAAATGGTGAGATTTAATTCCTTTTTATGGATGATTAATACCTACTGTATATACTGCATTTTCTTTTTTCATATCTTGGCTACTATAAATGATGCTGCAATGAACATGGGGGTGCATATATATTTTTGAGCTAATAGTGTTATTTTCTTTGGATAGTTATCAGTGGAATTTCTGGATCATATAGTTCTATTTTTAATTTTTTTCATGAACCACCATATTATTTTCCATACTGGCTGCACCAATTTACATCCCCACCAACAGAGCACAAGGCTTCGCTTTTCTCTACATCCTCACCAAAACATGTTACTTCTTATATTTTTGACAAGAGACATTCTAACAAGTTTGAAGTGATTTAGAGTCTCCTGATTATTAGTGATGTTGAGTATCTTTTCATATCCCTGTTGAAAATTTATGTGTCTTTGGAAAAATGCCTATTCTGATCATGTGCTCATTTTTAAATTAGATTGCTTTTCTGCTATTGAGGTGTACGAGTTCTTTATATATTTTGGATATTAACCCAATATCCAGATATGATTTGCAAATAACCTTCTCCTAGTCAGTATGTTGCCTTTTCATTCCATTGGTGGTTTCCTTTGCTGTGCAGAAAAATTTAATTTGATATAGTCCCACTTGTTTATTTTTGCTTTTATTCCCTTTGCTTTTGATGTCAAATCCAAAAATATGGTCACAAAATTGATGTCAAGGAGTTTACTTCCTGTTTTGTTCTAGGAATTTAAGTTTTGGGGTCTTATTTGAAGTCTTTAATCCATTTTGAGTTAATATTTGTGTATGGTGCAAGATAATGGCCCAATGTATTCTTTTACATGTGGCTGTCCAGTTGTGCCTGCACCATTTTATTAAAGAGAGTGTCCTTCCCCATTGTATATTCTTGGCTCCTCTGTTGTAAATTAATTCACATACATGCATGGGTTTATTTCTGGGCTCTCTATTCTATTTCACTGATTATATAATCTGTTTTTGTGCCAGGACCATTCTGTTTTGATTAACAGATTTGTAATAAAGTTTGAAATTAGGGAGATGATGTGTCCCAATTTGTTCTTTCTCAAGATTGCTTTTGGAGTCTCTTGTGGTTTCATAGAAATTTTAGGATTGTTTGTTCTATTTATATTTAATGTAATTGTAAATGAGATTTTTAAAAAAAAATCCTCTTTCTGTTCATTATTAGTGAATAGAAACACATCAGATTTCTGTCTATTGATATTGCACCTGGAACATCACTAACTCCATTTATTTATTTATTTATTTAGTTAGTTCAAACAGTTTTTTTTTTGGCAGAATCTTTAGGGTTATGTATAAATAATAACATCAAACTGTGACAGTTTTACTTCTACTTTCCAATTTGGAGGCCTTTTCTTTTTCTTGCCTAATTTCTCTGGCCAGAACTTCTAATACTAGTTTGAATCAAAGTGGTAAAAGTAGGCATCCTTGCTTTGTTCCTGATCTTAGCAGAAAAGTCTTTGTATTTTTACCATTGAGTATGATGTTAGCTGTGGGCTTGTCATAAATGGCCTTTATTATGTTGAGGTATGTTCCTTCTTTACTCACTGTTGAGAGGTTTCTTTTTTTTTTCCCCTAAGTGGATGAATATTTCTGCAGTTATTGTCAAATATTTCTGCAGTTATTAAAATGATCATGAGTTTTATTTTTCATTATGTTCATGTGGTTTTATCATATTGATTGATTTGTAAATGTTGAACCATCCTTGCATCCCTAGAGTAAATCCTACTTGGTCACAGTATATGACCCTTTTAATGTATTGCTGAATTTGTTTTGCTAGTATTTTTTTGAAGATCATTGCATCAATGTTCATCAGAGATATCGGCTTGTAATTTTCTTTTCTTGTCACATCCTTGTCTGGTTCTGGTATCTGGATAATGCTGGCTTTGTAAATGAGATTGAAAGCGTTTCCTCCTCTTCTATTTTTGGAAGAATTTGCAAAGAATTGATATTAATTATTCTTTGAATGTTGATAGATTTATCAGAGAAGCCATGTAGCCATGGACGTTTGTTTTGAGGTTTTGATTATTGATTCAATCTCCTTACTAGTAATAGGTTTGGTAAGATTTTTCTCTCCATTAACTCTTGTAAGTTGTATGTTTCTAGTAATTCATCCATTGCTTGTAGATTTTCAGATTTATTGGCATACAGTTCATAGCTTCTTGTGTGAAACTTTGTGGTTTTGTGGTATCAGTTGTAAAGTCTCCTCTTTCATTTCTGATTTTGAGTCCTTTTCATTTTTGGTGAGTCTAGCTAAAGATTTGACAATTATGTCTTTTCAAAGAAAAAGCTCTTAGTTTTGTTGATATTTAATATTGTCTTTTTAGTATTTATTTCATTTATTTCCATTCTGACCTTTATTTCCTACCATGTACTAACTTTGGGCTTCATTTTTTGTTTGTTTTTGTTTTTCTGTTTTGTTGTTTTTTAGTTCTTTAAAGTATAAAGTNTTTTTTTTTTTTTTTGGTTTCTTTGTTCATTAACTTGGACTACAGAATATTCCGTTTTACATAATCAGAAATGAGTTTTATGTCTCAAAACTTGATTGGGTCCTGAAGCTGAGGAAAAGGAAAAAATCAGTGATAAGCTTCTGAAATTATTGCTTAAAAAATCAATGATCTACTGTGAGGTAACAACAGTGACCAGCTTTCTGGAAAGATGAGAGAGAAAAGCAGTGAGAGAGGATTAATGGAGCAGTTAGCGCAGTATTGATTAGGCCTCAAACTAGCAAATTTAAGTCTGGATCTTGCTAAAAAGGAGCAAAAGTCAATTTGCCTGAATAATAGTTTAATAACTATTTGATGAGAAAAACTTTGAGACATTGCATCATATTATGTGGTAGAGAACTGCATAAGATGGGTAAATCAGATACACAAGGACACACACATATACACAGACAAAAAATATAAATGAGAAACATTCCAATGGCATCATTTAATTTTATTTTTCAGATTTTTATCTTCTCTTGATAATATACTAACTATCAGGTGAAATATGAACAAGTTATAATATTAGCTTTTAGGAGCTTAAACAGTGCAACAGGGACAAATAGATTCTTCTACAGAATTTAAGGTAGTAGGATTTCAAGACCTACGCTAGGCAGTTTATTTCTAGGGGAATAAAGGATAAATGTAATGATTAACTTTAAAAAACACAGAAAATTCAAATGAGCTGAACATTTTATTCTACTTTAAAAAATTTCCAACAGTCGTAGTCTTATATTTGAGAGAGTTATATATGCTTGGGATTTGAACTAATTCTCATTACCCACATATGAAGAAAATACTATTAACTAAATAAAACTTTCATACTTCGATACTCTTTAAAGTCCCTAAAATACGAAAAAAGCAAATAGTTAAAAGAAATTGTTATGTATGTGTGTCAGTATTCATGGAGAGGTGTGAATTGCAATATATGTGATAGACAAAAATTACACAAGGAACATAGTAAAATGATTTGAATAAATATACCTCTATATACCATACTCAAGAGGCTGCAGTGGATAAATTTATGGAGAGGGACTAGGGTTTATGTTTCGATATTCTACTTTTCATAACAACTTGAAACTTTTAAATCTTCTATGCTTTCGTTTTCATTTAAAAATAAGGATGAAATGTGAATTACCATGTTAGTGCGTTTTGGATTCCATATGTATACATATAATGGTTTTCAAAGTTGAAAAAACTTTCATTTCAAGAATATTTCAATGTATACCTCCCTTTTCAACTTTGTTTTTCTCAAGTTTCACTATCAAAATCATACTCCCATGACTTGAAGGTAGAAACAAACAACAAAAATAATTGTCAAGTTTGAAGGCAAAGAGTTGCATTTCACATTACACTAATGTAGTGGCTGGATAGATATGGTATTTATTTTAAAATAATATACTACTGATAGTTATGTATCAGCTTGACAAATGAGTTCTATAGGACATCTCATGCCTTCCAGCATACTACTTTGACTTGTTTTTATTTGGGATTTCTTTGCCAATCAATAATTTTCACTGTAGCATTGTAGTTTAAATATTATCAAATAAAAACTAAAAACTTCTGGATATAATGCAAGGAGATACTATTATGGTCACATTTATGTCTATAGATCTAGAGGCAAATTTCTATTTAATATCTGAACTATGACCTCTTCATTAATAAAGTGGTAAAGCTTTACATAAGCTATGACTATGATCAATAGTTACAACAAAGCATTAGCTGTTTAGATGTTGTCTTTAAAATAAGCCATCTGGCTACATGCTCTACAAATATCCTAAGAGCAGGAAATATAGTTATATAACAACAAATTAAGTTATAAAAATGTTTCATGTGTTCATAAGTACATATGTGTATAACTTACTGAATTTTAGCTAGACATTTTTCATTTTGTCTCAGCATTAAATTGATATGATCAAAGACATGCCATTTAAAAATTCTTAAATAATTATTGAGTAGGATAACAATCATAGAAAGTTCATTGGCAGTATTTATATTAAGCAAGTATGGTGTTCAAATGAATACATGAATCAGTTTGTCCTTTATTTAATTTAGTTGCTTGCTAAAATCTGATTTGTATTATTCCTTGGTCATGCTTGATCACTAATAATTTCCTGTGCTTGATGTATTTGATTTATGTCTACATAGCATCAAGATGGATTGAATAGATAAGTGAAATACATAATTTAAGAAAAAATATAAAATAATTTTGAATTAAATTGAAAAGTGGCAGCTCTTAGTTATCCAAAAGGAATAAAAACAAGAAAAATAGGGTCAATGTCTAATTAAATTGGAGAGTAACCCAAACTTGTATCATACTATCAGAATAACATAATTCAGAATATTTTTAAATGTCCTTTAACCCAGGGTGCCTGGGTTGTACAGCTGGTTAAGCGTCTGACTCTTGGTTTCTACTCAGGTCATGAGATGGAGCCCCGCATCAGGCTCTGCCCTCGGCAGAGTGTCTCCTGAGTTTCTTTCTCCCTTTCCCTTTGCCCCTCCCCCCTGCAATCTCTCCCTCTAAAGTAAATAAATCTTTAATAAATAAATAAGTAAACAAATGTCCCTAATCCAGGACCATTACACCTTTTGAATGTGATTTCTAAGAAGTCTCAAGATTTATTTCCAGTGATGCTCAGGTCTCAATAACAAGCTGAATTATGTTTTTTGTCTTGTTTTCCTATTTAAATATTTGTTCATTTAATAACTATGTAGTGAGCTGACCCTGCATTGAAATAGTACCTAAGATTTTATTATATAATATTTGAGAAGAAAAAAATGCCATCTGATTACCGAAATTTATAATCTTAATATGAATTTTAGGTTCCAGAAATGAAACGGCATTCCTTAGTAGTGTGAGATGACAAAAAATGAATACAAATAATGATTTTGAATCATGTCTCCCAGTCTTAAAATGTATCAATGTATTAAACAGAAGAATAAAAATGAAAATAGTGGGTTTGGATGAAGGAGGGGGTGTGATAATAGAATTTAAACATAATGAGTTCAAGGTGATGATAAATTCATCAATAGAAGTAGCATGAAATAGCTGAAATAAAACTTTTTTTTAAATGGCATATTATCTGTTATGGGTTTTTCCTTTATGAAAATTGAGTGCTATATGTTATATAAGGAAGTACTCATTATGTTAGTATTTGGGGTTGACTGGAAATTTGCTAGTTTAGAACTGGAAAGATACTTTTCAATTGAATATATCTGTGTAATTATGTCTCTATCAAACAGATAAAAAGCAAAACTGTTCTTGTTAAGGAAGGTTTGCGCCTGGATTCCCATGTACTTGGTTTCATCATTCAGTCATGCAGTTCCATTTGTGCACCTGTAAAAGAGGGCAAAATGTAGCCTATTAAGACAGATGGCTGGCCAAAATAATCTAATGAGTTTCCCATATTTGCAGCTATTTCTCTATGTTAGTGACAAGATGAATGCATAAAAAAGATTTCTTTCCTATTAGGTCTTTGCTAGTTTTTGCTAAATGTAATGTTTAAGGAAAAAAATTCAAATTTGATTTATTTAAATGGAAAATTGTACCCTTGATTAAAACAATCTAGAATAACAATAGAATTTGACAAATATTCACATATTAAATTATAATTGAACCCTCACAGACTGTCTACCAGTGCAATAACTAGCACCAGTCCTTTTGCATTTTGAGAGCATGAAAAAAAATACATGCATCATACACAATGCAGTGTTCATAAAGTGCTGAAATAAAGTTTCATATTTATATATCATTTGGGATTACCTTGAACTGCTCTCAGGGTATCTTTTGTTATTTTATAGCAATCACTAGTATCTTTAGTATTGGGAAAGATCCCAAAGAGGTTATAAATTAAATTGAGAGACAAATGTATATTTACAAAAATAAGAATGGATACCTAATAATGCATTTTTATAGCACGTTTACAAATCAAACCCCATCATAAAAATAGTCCCAAGAACAATAATCCCATAAATTAAAAGAACAATTTTAGCAGCTAAATACTTATTAGTGCTTTTTAAAATATTGAGGAATTTTGATAAATATTAGAAAAATAAAACTGAATTATTACATATGTGACATCTTTTTCTGAAATGTTAATACTTTGGATTCAAAAGCATGTTAGTAAATACTTTCAATTTTAAAATTATTTTTCATTAAGTGTCTTTGATTTGATTTACTCAGCCAAAACAAAGGGGTTAATAAATGTTCATATTATCAACTTTTAAATACTAATTTTCATGATTCACTTCCTTACGGAAGTTCAACATGCCCTCCCTAGGATATTTCAGAAACTATCAAACTAATTCCAACTTGTATTACTGAGTCTAGACATTGCATCAGCAATTGCTTAATCACAATGTGCATGTGATTTTAGGGTTACTCTGCTGTACTGAAAAGGTAAATGTATGTTCTTAAATATTTAACAGCTAAGAATGAAGCAGGCTTTCTCTGATAATTTTGAAATTTGCAAGAATAAAAATCTGGCATTGTTGCTACTGAAAGCATCTGCCAGTAGGACTTTGACTCAAATTAATCGACACTTGGAGTATTTAAGTATTTAGGACAAAAAGGATAAAAGCCATGTGATAATATTTTGCCAAGCAAAGAGTTGAAAGAAGCCAGCTTATATTCATATGAAGGGAGATGCCAAGAAGGGCAAACAGAAACATAGTCATGGAGAACTGGAATTGCAAAGAGTGGGGGAAAAAAAAAAACAAAAACAAAACCGTAAACCAAGAGAAAAAGCAAGCTGTAACCAGCAATGAGGTGAAGCTTGCATCAAGAAGAAGGATAAAGCCAATTATTTCAGGAGATAATAGAGCAAAAGCTACCTTTCAAGGAAAGTGAATCAGTTCTGTGAACCACATCTCTCCTTATTTTGTATGTATGTACATATGTATGTATGTATATATGTATGTATGTATATCTCCTGGTTTTGCCAGAGCAGACGTTTGGCACAGTCTCCTTTCATTGTTTAGCTGCAAGATTTAATGGAAAGGTCTCATCCTCATGCTTGTTATGTATCTATTAATCAAATGTCACACAGGTTATCGTTTTATGTTAGAATTGTGGCTGTCAAAGTCTAGGAGATCTTCAAACAGATCTGTAATTTGACCAGAGAGAATCAATGTTAGGAAGTAGAAACATATTACTTGGTAATAGATTTTTTAAGTCCCAAACATTCAAGTATGAATAGTTTCAGTTTCCTGGTGTAAGGAATCAGTGGTTTATTTAACAGTGACCATGTACAATGTTGGAGTCATTTGAAATTGCTAGGTAAGGGGACTAGATCCATTTTATGGTAGGGTAATAGTTGGGTTTTGTTTAGTTTTATTGTTTATGTCTTTCAGAGGGGAAGATTTGATGAATTGGGGAACTTAGGCTTCTAAGAGAACTTCACGCTGAGTGTTTTGAAGTCCAGGACACATCAATAAAAATAGAAAAAAAGAGCCCATTGTCTACGTTTCCTAAATGTGTATGCTATTAAAAATACTCCAGATAGACAAGTCTCTAAGGGAGTGGAGTTTGGTACCTCAAATATATTTTGTTCCTGGTGATAAAGCTGAAATCACCTGTGATCAATATCTGTAAGAAGAATTTTTTTTTTAAAGTAGATGAATAGATTTAAGCCAAGTGGGAACAAGACTCCAATGCTATAATTTAGTGTATTGGTTTTATATGCCAGACGTTGGAGTAGACTAATGATGGAGACAAAGCCAAGCAATGCTTGTGTTTGTGAAATATTTTCCCCGCCAAAAATAGAGTGTGAGGAATAGTTTTTATTAGATAATGTAAGGAATAGAAACAAGAAGTATCAGAAATATAAACACCCACTGAAATAAATTTCTGGAAACTATTACATTTAGTAAGTACATTTGTCTTTAAATTTGTGATAATTCGACATATCACAACAGATATAAATAAGAGAAAGCATTTCTGCCCATATCTGCATTTTTGGGGATTTAAACATAAAATTTCAAAGAGATGGTAATAAGTGGATTAGATTTTGTACACTGACCCCCGTTCTTGTGGAAGAGGAAGTTATCTACATTATCCTAGGATATTTTTAATCCTAAATTTTATAATTTATAATAAAAGACCAGATCCCTACACCTTTGGAACATGGGCTACTGCAACTCTAAAGGAATATGCAAACATACAGTTAGTTGTCATAGACTCCTAAAATATGCAACTTTCCACTTATTACAGCTCAAAAATCAACTTTGTGTCCATTAATCTCATAATTGTAAATTCTGATTTACTAAAGTGAATTCCCTGGAAGAGGAAGTATAGATAGAAATTATTAGAGTTAAGGGGCAATTAAACCTGATAGTGATAAAACTGAGGGTCTTTTGGTCATCAAAAACCTGGCATATGCCTTTCTATATTCATTCATTTTATATGAATCTGAATATAAGTTTATTTATTGTATATACCTATTCATTTAAAACTATTTTTTCCAGGTTTTCAAGGGCCTCTTTTCACTTTATTCTTTTTTAAAAAGGTACAATACATACATTACATTAGTTTCAGGTATACAACATAAAAATGTGATATTTGTATATATTGTTAAATTATCACACTAAGTCTAGTTAACATCTGTCACCATAGTTACAGAATTTTATTTTCTTGTAATGAGACATTTTCAGATCTATTCTCTTAGTAACTTTTAAATATGCAACAAAGTATTATTAACTAGTCACTGTGCTATAAATTATATCCCCATAATTTATTTTGTAACAGGAAGTTTGCATCTTTTGACTTCATTCGCCCATTTTGCACAACCCCACTCCCACCTCCTGCATCTGGTAACCACTAATCTGTTCTCTATGGCTATGAGCCCTTTTTTTTCCCTCCTCTTATTTAGTATATTGCCCTCAAGGTTCATCTGTGGTGTTGAAAATGGTGAGATTTAATTCCTTTTTATGGATGATTAATACCTACTGTATATACTGCATTTTCTTTTTTCATATCTTGGCTACTATAAATGATGCTGCAATGAACATGGGGGTGCATATATATTTTTGAGCTAATAGTGTTATTTTCTTTGGATAGTTATCAGTGGAATTTCTGGATCATATAGTTCTATTTTTAATTTTTTTCATGAACCACCATATTATTTTCCATACTGGCTGCACCAATTTACATCCCCACCAACAGAGCACAAGGCTTCGCTTTTCTCTACATCCTCACCAAAACATGTTACTTCTTATATTTTTGACAAGAGACATTCTAACAAGTTTGAAGTGATTTAGAGTCTCCTGATTATTAGTGATGTTGAGTATCTTTTCATATCCCTGTTGAAAATTTATGTGTCTTTGGAAAAATGCCTATTCTGATCATGTGCTCATTTTTAAATTAGATTGCTTTTCTGCTATTGAGGTGTACGAGTTCTTTATATATTTTGGATATTAACCCAATATCCAGATATGATTTGCAAATAACCTTCTCCTAGTCAGTATGTTGCCTTTTCATTCCATTGGTGGTTTCCTTTGCTGTGCAGAAAAATTTAATTTGATATAGTCCCACTTGTTTATTTTTGCTTTTATTCCCTTTGCTTTTGATGTCAAATCCAAAAATATGGTCACAAAATTGATGTCAAGGAGTTTACTTCCTGTTTTGTTCTAGGAATTTAAGTTTTGGGGTCTTATTTGAAGTCTTTAATCCATTTTGAGTTAATATTTGTGTATGGTGCAAGATAATGGCCCAATGTATTCTTTTACATGTGGCTGTCCAGTTGTGCCTGCACCATTTTATTAAAGAGAGTGTCCTTCCCCATTGTATATTCTTGGCTCCTCTGTTGTAAATTAATTCACATACATGCATGGGTTTATTTCTGGGCTCTCTATTCTATTTCACTGATTATATAATCTGTTTTTGTGCCAGGACCATTCTGTTTTGATTAACAGATTTGTAATAAAGTTTGAAATTAGGGAGATGATGTGTCCCAATTTGTTCTTTCTCAAGATTGCTTTTGGAGTCTCTTGTGGTTTCATAGAAATTTTAGGATTGTTTGTTCTATTTATATTTAATGTAATTGTAAATGAGATTTTTAAAAAAAAATCCTCTTTCTGTTCATTATTAGTGAATAGAAACACATCAGATTTCTGTCTATTGATATTGCACCTGGAACATCACTAACTCCATTTATTTATTTATTTATTTAGTTAGTTCAAACAGTTTTTTTTTTGGCAGAATCTTTAGGGTTATGTATAAATAATAACATCAAACTGTGACAGTTTTACTTCTACTTTCCAATTTGGAGGCCTTTTCTTTTTCTTGCCTAATTTCTCTGGCCAGAACTTCTAATACTAGTTTGAATCAAAGTGGTAAAAGTAGGCATCCTTGCTTTGTTCCTGATCTTAGCAGAAAAGTCTTTGTATTTTTACCATTGAGTATGATGTTAGCTGTGGGCTTGTCATAAATGGCCTTTATTATGTTGAGGTATGTTCCTTCTTTACTCACTGTTGAGAGGTTTCTTTTTTTTTTCCCCTAAGTGGATGAATATTTCTGCAGTTATTGTCAAATATTTCTGCAGTTATTAAAATGATCATGAGTTTTATTTTTCATTATGTTCATGTGGTTTTATCATATTGATTGATTTGTAAATGTTGAACCATCCTTGCATCCCTAGAGTAAATCCTACTTGGTCACAGTATATGACCCTTTTAATGTATTGCTGAATTTGTTTTGCTAGTATTTTTTTGAAGATCATTGCATCAATGTTCATCAGAGATATCGGCTTGTAATTTTCTTTTCTTGTCACATCCTTGTCTGGTTCTGGTATCTGGATAATGCTGGCTTTGTAAATGAGATTGAAAGCGTTTCCTCCTCTTCTATTTTTGGAAGAATTTGCAAAGAATTGATATTAATTATTCTTTGAATGTTGATAGATTTATCAGAGAAGCCATGTAGCCATGGACGTTTGTTTTGAGGTTTTGATTATTGATTTCAATCTCCTTACTAGTAATAGGTTTGGTAAGATTTTTCTCTCCATTAACTCTTGTAAGTTGTATGTTTCTAGTAATTCATCCATTGCTTGTAGATTTTCAGATTTATTGGCATACAGTTCATAGCTTCTTGTGTGAAACTTTGTGGTTTTGTGGTATCAGTTGTAAAGTCTCCTCTTTCATTTCTGATTTTGAGTCCTTTTCATTTTTGGTGAGTCTAGCTAAAGATTTGACAATTATGTCTTTTCAAAGAAAAAGCTCTTAGTTTTGTTGATATTTAATATTGTCTTTTTAGTATTTATTTCATTTATTTCCATTCTGACCTTTATTTCCTACCATGTACTAACTTTGGGCTTCATTTTTTGTTTGTTTTTGTTTTTCTGTTTTGTTGTTTTTTAGTTCTTTAAAGTATAAAGTTAGGTTGTTTGAGATTTTTCCTGTTTCTTGAATTACACTTTTATCTCTATGAACCTCCTTTTTAGAACTCTTTTTTTGCTGCATCCCATAAGTTTTGGTACATTGTATTTCCATCTTTATTTGTCTCAAAGTATTTTTTTTTTTAAATTTGGTTCAAGGTATTTCTTTTTTGATATCTTTGTTGACCCATTGGTTATTTAGTAGCATGTTGTTTAATTCTCACACATTTCTGAATTTTACAGTTTTCTTATAAGTGTTTTCTGGCTTTATACTATAGTATTTAGAAAAAGATGATTGCTATAAATTCTGTCTCCTTAAATTTATTAAGGCTCACTTTGTGGCCTGGTCTGTGTTGTCTAGGAAAATCCGCTGATTTCCGTAGCCTGGATTTTGGGGAGTGTATACTATGGTCTGTCAAGTTTACCTTCAGAGACAGATTTGAAAATGTAACTCTATTTGATATAGTACCATTCCACTAAACTTATAATCTATATTTAAAATTTTCATGTTTTCTGTTCTTATGCTTGGTTTGTTTAGATATAACAAAATATGTCTCCTCTCAAATCTTCCGTTGGTTATACACACAAGACTATTTGTAAGCATATTAAAGTGATTCAGTAATTGACAGTTTACAAACAGGAGAAAGTCATGTCTCCCAAGCAGGATGGTGTTTCTACTTAAGTGGGATGCAAATTTGGCCAGTCATAAGAAAGTGATATTATATGTTCTTTGATCTATCTGCTTCTTCAATATTCTCTGCATTACTGATCACATTTAGATCACTAATGCAGAGATTATTCCTTCTGTGAATTTATCATATAAATACATTGAACTACTCATATGTTTATTTACCATGTAAATTATAGTATAGATGTTATAAAATAAGATATAGCAGGGATATTGCAGCCATATTGATTTATTTACCGATCCTGACTTGGCTACTGATTACTCCGGCAATCAATTTTTCTCATATCTAAAATTAACATAATAATGCTCAAGCTTTAAGCCTGTTATGAAAAGTTCACACAATAAACATATACAATTTCTAATTTAGTGCCTAATCAGCAATGCACTCAATAAACAGTGTGTGTCTGTGTTTGTCTATATCCTCATTAGAATAAGTAAACTGGATTTCTGATGTAAGCATCAGATAACTGTTCCTGGTTTAAGTATGATAAGAGTTTTCATCCTGTACTTGATTATTGGTATTTGATTATTGACACCAGAGTTGAGCCTCAATCTTGGTATTCAGATACAATCTATCACTCAGTGTCAGATTTATTTTTGCCCTTTAAAATTCCAAATAAATGTGAATGTCAGTCACATTAATAGAAATATTGTGTGTGATCAATTATAAAGTGACATCCTATATAATCAGTGTAATCTCAGCACTATGAAAAATATATTTTATTTATTAGAGTGATTACCTTAACTTTAAAACATATTTATAATCTAGATATAACTTGTATTGAAAAATCCCTTTATACTCTTTACATATTCAATTTCTATCAGTTTGTATATATGTGTATAAGTTTGCATATATGTATATAATTGGACATAAATAATGTTAATACTGAATATTTTTAAAATACAGAAATAGATTGATAAATTATTAAAGCAGTATCATTAACCACATATTTTTTTTCTTAGCTTTTTATTTATTTATTAGAGCACAAGGGAGACTGAGAGGGAGAAGCAGATTCCCCACTGAGCAGAGAGCCCAATGCAGAGCTTGATCCCAGGACCTTGAGATCATGACCTGATCTGAAGGCAGCGGCTTAACTGACTGAGTCACCCAGGCACCCCAACCACATATTTCTATTAGAAAATATCCTTGAGTCCATAAATCTTTTTGATTTTTAACTATTAATATCAGGCAAGATTACAGTGATGATAATATCATATAACTCTAATTTTGTATAGTTGTTTGGGATATTAGGTTTCATAATATCAAAATAGCTCTTGAACAATTCTTTATATTACATATTTCCACATAAGCTATAAGTATTTCAAAAAATCCTGTTTTGAAACTTCACATCTTAGGATGCCTGGGTGGCTCAGTCGGTTAAGCATCTGCCTTCAGCTCAGGTCATGATCCCAGGGTCCTGGGACTGAGTCCTGCATCAGGCTCCTCGCTCAGCAGGGATCCTGCTTCTCCCTCTGCCAGTCACTTCCCCTGCTTGTGCTCTCTCTCTCTGACAAATAAATAAATAAATAAAATCTTTAAAAAAAAAACAAAAAAACTTCACATCATATAAGAATGTTAACTCTTTGACATTACTTGTAACTTGACAAATCCCTAATATCAATAATATCAATCAAATGTATATATAAAAATAACAATAATATGAAAAAAGTGTATTTTCCAAAACACACTATTCTCACTAATTCACTCTCAAACAAATTTTTAAAAACCGCTTAAAAAGACATTTCTTTGTAATTTGTCATTTTGGAAGCTCAAAATTTAAATAAAAATTGTCAAGTAATTTGCTAGAAACTGTCACCATTTTCAGCACTTGCAGAAGAATTTTCAATATTGGTTTAAAGTTATGGCCCCTAGGAAGTTTAAGGGAAAAAAATTACTAGAATAGTTCCTTTAATTACATGTTACTATGCCCCAAAGGGTTCCTAAAATCATTAAATGTCTTAATTTTTGCTTTATTCATCAGATATCTAGACATAGCGAAACCATCAGAATATCTTAAATCCAACAGCATGATGAATCATTGCTTTTCTTTTATTTGCTGTTACAAGATGTATAGGCATAACACAGCAAAATCATGGTGAATCTGATTGAATAAATATTTATAGGAAGGAAAATCAGTGAAGAAAATATGCATTTAAATTTCAATAGCAATGGGACAGAGTTGTAGTTAAAATTTATTAAAATCGTAAGGATAATTTCCCCAATACACCTTCATTGAATGTTAAGAATGGAATTATAATAGTGAATATGAGAATTGTTGACCATACGCAAAAACTAGTGGGCCACTTCTTTCATTTTTCCTCAACTAATTTTGAAGTTTTCTACCAAGTAAAAGTTATTTTAAAAAAATGCAGAAGTAACTAAAAAATGTGTAAAGGATGCTTGAATCAAAGAATCTTTAAAGTGTAAGGTAAGGAGATCAATACTAAAATAGGAAGATTATACCAATAACTCTGAATATTATTAATGACTATCAACATTTTCAGTAGTTAAAGGGATTTTTGAGATTAACCCAAATAGTTTGCCAGAAACTTGAACTAAATATTTGAAGTGCTGAGCCTTGAAAGGAAAAATAATTCTGACTTGCTACTTGCTGTAAAAATCCCCTTTATTCTGGGCATGTGGGTGGCACACAGTTGGTTAAGCCTCCAACTCTTGGTTTCAGCTCAGGTTGTGGTCTCAGGGTTGTGAGTTTCAGCCTGGCATTGAGCTATGCGCTCAGTGTGGAGTCTGCTTGTGACTCTCTCTCCCTCTGCCCCATCCCCTCCACCCCCCCCCTTAAATAAATAAATCTTTTTAAAAATCCCCTTTATTCTTCTACTGGAAGATGATACAGATAAAACTTCAGAAATTGTTTCATTATTTTGAATATTTATTAATTACTCTAATGCTACAATTCTAGATCCATGATGTAAGAGCATATTTTTCAAGTAATTATATAAAGAAATAAATGTGTGTAGAAATAGGATAAAAATCTTGGTCTGCTTCAGAAATGGTAAAATTTCCCTTCTTTTGGCGTTACATAACTCTTCAGTTTGTGTTTTGGTGAATTTATCACCACTGCCACCATAAAATCTTCAAAGATTGAAGAGGAAAGTAGTCTTTATCTTACATGCTATTAAAGATAAATGTAATAACTTGTCACCAGCATCCTTTCAACAATATCTTTTACATGAAAAAGTAAGCCAAAAGTGAATAAACCTTGTGCTCTTTTACCAATAGCAAATGAACATGAACAACTGTTTACAGCACAAATGTGAAGTATAATGACTCCTGAAAGCATCTAGCTGATTCTTGTGCTGAAAACTACTGTGCCCATGCAGCGAGTTCATATTTTTAAAAACTTTGTCTACCAAAGCTTTAGTAATACAATTATAATAATTATCTCCAATTTTAGATTTATTCTTGTATCCCACCAATTCATTCTACATGCATTTAAAGAGAAAAATCACAATACTAGAGTCAGAGATCAACAGTGCCGAGATTAAAGAAGTTTGTAGCGAGATATTAATTGTATTGGATCTTCCTTTTATAAGTAATCTACCCTCAGGAAAATGACTAATTTAACCTCAGTTCCCCTCTATGTACAAATAGAAGATAAACATAATTTATAAAGTTATTTTAGTGCCGGGATAATATAAAGCTTGTATATGGGTTATAGTTGATAAATGTTGACCATCAGTAGAATGGTAATAATATTGTTATTTCAGTTTTAACTTTGATGTAATGGATATCCTCAGCCAAGTTTCTTATGTTTTCTGGGATCTGTTTATTCATCTGTTCCATGGTTCAGTTGGATGTTATACATCTCTGTTTTTAGAACTAGCAAGCCTCCACAATTCTGAATATGAATTCATTCTCTTGTGCATATTTCAAGTGAACTGAAATTGTGCTAAATATGAACATAAAATAAAATACATACTTTTCTTCCGCCTAGTCAGTATCTTTGATCATTATTTGAGGAAATTAACATTTCTTTACCTCTTCAGATTAAAATACCTCAAGGGATCACAACATTGACCATTTAAAATAATCAATTACTATCTAGGTTTGCTTTGCTAAGTACAAATTTCAGACTATTGGCATTATCCAGTTTTCCTTAAAATTTTATCACATTTTACCTTTTGAAAATTTTGTCTCCTTGACAAATTTAACTTACAAAAGAAAAAGGCAGGAAGACATAGTCATATCTGAGTGCAAACTGTAAGACATTTTAATGTTATTTAATGATTTTAACTGGTATCTTTATAAGCAGCACAACAGTGCCAATAGATAAAAAGTAAAAGGACCCAAAATTCTGATGCACAATATGTGTTACATTCAGACACAATGAAAGGAAAGTACATCTGGAAGAAAAAGATAATGGCTTTGTCTTGGACTGAGCAGTAGAAACCCTTACTGCAGCACTTGTCCATTAATCATCAAGTTACAGTAGCAGGATCTGGCAATTGGATAGAATGGACTATTTGCATTAAAAATCTGTCAATTTAAAATGTAATAAAAACAAGAAAATCAATAATAACACATTTAAATTCAGAGTCGTCACAGCACTGCAACAGCAATCAGTCATATTTACCAAGGCCACGTATATAATAATCCTCCTCATCCCTATATAATTACTAGCTTTGCCTCTTGAATTATCAACAGCTCTCGTGGCTTATTGCCTCATACTTGTTTAATAAGCATCTGCAATCAATAATCTCACCACAGAGTAAGAGGCAACCAGCCAGTCAGGCTCGGGGTGTAAATGCTGCAGAAGTGATCATTACATCCATGTGAATGACAAGGAGGTGGCTGTGCTAATGGGAGAGGCATGCAGTAAAGATGTAATTTAGAAAATTTGTTTACTGGAATGTGTGGGTCTTACCATGGCTGCTGGTGTCTCAGCTATGTGGAACATCACCCTTGAAAACACATCTTCAAATCCTTCCCAGAGGTGCTTTTATGGTGATCACCTCCAGCAGCTGTCTTCTGTATCTTGCTATCGACATAACACATCCAGCTCACCTCAAATGCTTTTATTCAGCTGAAAAGCAAACAGTTATTTTATTATTTCGCATGTTATATGTTGGAGAACAGGAATTTATATGCAAATTTGAGTATTGGTGACACTTTGATGACAAGAGTTTAAGGACCAATTGTAGTTGTCAAAAATGTTTGAAAACCACTATTAATGCCATTCGCATGAAAAATGAAATTGAAAATCCCAATAGAGAAAATGTGTTATATGGATAGCAACATACTGCTTATTTTACTCAGTCTGTTGAGTTATAGAGATTCCCATGTTTTACAAAAGGGAACTGGAAATACCATCAGGACAATATCATTTAATTTTTAACCTTGTAAATATTAACTATGCTCATTGCTTTTATCACTTAAAATTCAACATTTATCCATAATTTAGGAGACATAAAGAACATATAAAAACTGCATTTGTTCTCAAAGTATTTGTATTACATAGATAGCACAGAAAAAACCAATCATTTAAAAAAGGCTCAGGAGTGCTTGTTTTATATTCTTATTTGGAAGCGATGTTATAGATCCATTGAACTTTTTTGGTTTTCCAAATTTTTTTATTGAAGTACAGTTGATACACAACGTTACATTTGTTTCAAGTGTACAACATAGTGACTTGACAACTCTATACATTATGTTATGTTCACAAGTGTAGATACCATCTGTCACAATACAAAGCTATTATGATACCATTGACTATATTCCCTGTGCTGTACTTTTCATCTCTGAGACTTATTTATTCTGTAACTGGAAGTATACCTCCCACTCCCCTTAACCCATTTGCCCATCCCTCCAGCTCCCTCCTCTCTAGCAACCACTAGTTCTCTGTATTAACAGGATTTTTTTTTTTTTTGCTTTTTTGTTGTTGTTGTTTGTTTTCTATTTTAGATTCCACATTTAAGTGAAATCATATGGTATTTGTCTTTCTTTGACTGGTTTATTTCACTTAGCATAATACCCTCTAGGGCTACCCATGTTGTTGCAGATGTCGCACTTTTTTTCTTTCTTATGGTTGAGTAATATTGTATATATATATATATGGTTGAGTAATATTTCATATATATATTTTCACTCACATCTTCTTGATCCATTTGTTTCTCAAAGGACACTTAGCTGCTTCTATATCTTGAGTATTATAAATAATGCTGCAATCACCAAAAGGGTGAATATATCTTTTCGAATTAGTGTTTTTATTTGCTTTGTGTAAATACATAGTAGTGGACTTACTGGATTATATGGTAGTTCTATTTTTAATTTTTTGAGGAACCTCCATACTGTTTTCCATAGTGGCTACACCATTTCCCATCAACAGTACATTAGGGTTCCTTTTTCTCCACATTCTCACCAATACTTGCTTCTTATCTTTTTGATACTAGCCATTCTGACTGGTATGAGGGGTTATCTCATTATAGTTGTGATTTATATTTACCTGATTATGACTGATGTTGAGTATCTTTTGACTTGTCTGTTGACCATCTGTATATCTTTGAAAAATGCCTGTTTCACTCCTCTGTTTTTAAATCAAAATTTTTTAATGTTGAGTGGTATGAGTTCTTCATATATTTTGGGTATTAACTCCTTACCAAATAAATCATTTGCAAATATCTTCTCCTATTCATCAGGTTGCCTTTTTGTTTTGTTGATACTTTTCTTTGCTGTGCAAAAGCTTTTTATTAAAAAAAAAACACTTTTTATTTTGGTGTAGTGCCAATAGTTTATTTTTTCTTTTGTTTCCCTTGCCCATAGAGACATATCTGGAAAAAGTGTTGCTAAGTTCAATGTCAAAGTGATTACCACTTATGTTTTATTCCAGGACTTTTATGGTTTCAGGTCTCATATTTAAATCTTTAATTGATTTTGAGTTTATTTTTATGTATGAGAGTGGTGCAGTTTGCATCACTTATTGAAGAGACCTTTTTTCCATTGTATATTCTTGCTTCCTTTATTGTAGTTTAATTGATCATGTATGCATGGGTTTACTTCTGTTCTGTTGATCTATGTGTCTTTTTGTGCCAGTACCATACTGCTTTATTATAGCTTTGTAGTATATCTTTTTAAAAAAAATATTTGAGAGCGGGGGTGGGGTGGGGGAGAGACTCTCAGACTCCCCACTGAGCATGGAGTCCTACCTGGGGCTCAATCTCACAACCCTGAAATCATGACCTGAGTCAAAATCAAGAGTTGACTGCTCAGGGGCGCCTGGGTGGCACAGCGGTTAAGAGTCTGCCTTTGGCTAAGGGCATGATCCTGGCATTATGGGATCGAGCCCCACATCAGGCTCCTCTGCTATGAGCCTGCTTCTTCCTCTCCCACTCTCCCTGCTTGTGTTCCCTCTCTCGCTGGCTGTCTCTCTCTGTCAAAAAAATAAAAATCTTTAAAAAAAAAAAAAAGTTGACTGCTCAACCGACTGAGCCACTCAGGTGCCCCTGTAGTGTATCTTGAAATCTGAGATTGTGATACCTCCAGTTTTGTTTTTCTTTTTCAAGATTGCTTAGGCTATTTGGGGTCTTTTGTGATCCCATACAAATTTTAAAATTGTTTTAATTCTGTGAAAAATGCTGTTGGTATTTTTATAGGGATTACACTGAATCTGTAGATTGCAAGGGTAGTATGAACCTATTAACTATTTTAATTCTTCTAATCCATGAGCATGCATTATCTCTCCATTTGTTTGTGTCATCTTCAATTTCTTTCATCAGTGTTTTATAGTTTTCAGAGTATAGGTCTTTTACCTCCTTGGTTAAGTTTATTTCTAGGTATTTAATTATTTTTGGTATAATTCTAAATGCAATTATTTTCTTAATTTCTTTCTGGTATTTCATTATTCATGTATAGACGTACAACACACTTCTATATATTAATTTTGTACCTATAAACTTTATTGAATTATTACTTCTGATGTTTTTTAGAGGAGTCTTTAGGGCTTTTATGTATAGTAGCATGCCATCTGCACATAGTGACAGTTTCTTATCAATGTAGATGCCTTTTATTTTTCTTATCTTAGAGCTGTTGCTAGGACTTCCAGTAGTATGTTGAATAAAAGTGATGACAGAGTGGACATCCTTGTCTTGGTTCCTGATCTTAAAGGAATCGCTCTCAGTTTTTCACCACTGAACATGATGTTGCTGTGGGTTTTTCCAATGTGGCCTTCATTATGTGGAGGTATGTTCCCTCTAAACCCACTTCAGTGAGAGTTTTTATCCGGATGTTGAATGGATGTTGAATTTTGTCAAGTGCTTCTTCTGTGCAATGAGATATGATTTTTATTCTTTATTTTGTTAATGTGATGTATCTTATTGATTTATAGATATTGAACCATTGTTGCATCTCTAGAGTAATCACACTTCATCATGGTGAATGATCCTTTTAATGTGTTGTTGAATGTGATTTGCTCATATTTTGTGAGCACTGAACTACATTTTACATGAATTTTAGCATAGTTCAGACTGTAAAATGTGCTGCATAATACAGAATTAAAAAATGTGCCCCCAGTTATTGGGTGGGATTTATTTCAGGGCTTCACACCCATTAGGGTAGGGCAGAATCTTACTGGTCTATGCTAAAGATCTCCTCAGGCCCCTATGGAGACTTTATTAAGGAAGGGCTGAGTGTGATAACCTTTTCATGGTGAGAAATTGAAGGGTAGGAAAGTGTTGCGGAATCTCAGTACCACGAATACAACTAAGGATATAAGTAAATTAGGGCATGTGATTTTCATATAGAGGGCTATATAAGGGCTGTCAATTTAAATTTTCAGTAGTTTCTAGAATGTTACTTTCATTTATTTGTTGTCCTTACAGCTTCTGGTAATTCTTTATAGTGCTTATATATATATATATATATATATA